>NC_092276.1:1732500-1737500 GCF_036320965.1 Panulirus ornatus
TGGGTGTGGGTGGAGGTACCCATTGTGGCCCGGGGACACTTTACGTACACGCTCTCTCTCTCTCTCTCTCTCTCTCTCTCTCTCTCTCTCTCTCTCTCTCTCTCTCTCTCTCTCTCTCTCTCTCATATCTCAGGAGGGCTTTCTCTCCCCCCCCCCCCCAGTAAGGACGTATGCTTCAATGCGAGCTAACTTGAGAGGGGATGGGGGGAGAGTAACTATTGTGTGATGGTCCTTCCTCTTTCCTTCCTCCTCTTCCTTCCTCTCGGACGACACGAAGGAAGGAAGGAAAGAAGGAAGGAAGGAAGGAAGGAAGGATGGTCCCCACCGCCACGCAACACACCCTGGATGTTGAAGGCACCGCTGTCGGAGGGCGCTTTGCTCTCTCTTACCAGCCGAGGCTACGTGAGGTCCATAGATCTGTGAGTCACACGGCATCGATGGAGGATTTCCCGCCTTCTTGAACCGGCCGGTGTGTCGAACGGTACGTTCTTGTTGCCCCCGCCTCCTCCGTCGTGTATGGAGTGGTGGGATCTGTAGAGCCGACTTCTCATTACCATTACAGGAAGCTAAGGTCTTGCGTACACTGATCCCAGCTATAATGTCTAGTTTTAGCATTCTGCTCCCCCGAAGAATGCGTGTGTGTGTGTGTGTGTGTGTGTGTGTGTGTGTGTGTGTGTGTTTTCGGCTGATTTTTTACCCGAGTTTTTAAGATATTAGTGAAGGCTTTGTGCTGGAATAGGATGTGTGGGAGGGAGTAGCCAATCCAGAGCTGTGGGATGGATGGAAACTGGACTGGAAGAGAGATTGAAATGAGGGATGGAGATATAGACGATAGATGAAGAAGAAGAGGATAGGAACGGGAGATTTAAGAAGATATAGCGAGATAGGAAGAAGGCAAAATGTTGCGTAAAGGAAGAATAATACACGAAAGATAGAAGTATTATAACAGGAAGAGATAATGACGAAGAAAAACACGGTCATAAATAAAAAAGGAAATGACAGGCAACAGGGAAAAAAAAACATAAGAAAGGGGAAATAAATCAGAAGTTGATGATGTGGGGGGGAGAGGAAACATATGAAGAGGGACAAAGACGTGAGGAAGACAACTCATCATAGATCATGCAAGGCATTAAGCTGAGGAAGACGAAGACGTGAGGAAGAGAACTCGTCACAGATCATGCAAGGCATTAAGCTGAGGAAGACAGAGACGTGAGGAAGAGAACTCATCATAGATCATGCAAGGCATTAAACTGAGGAAGACGAAGACGTGAGGAAGAGAACTCATCATAGATCGTACAAGGCATTAAACTGAGGAAGACGAAGACGTGAGGAAGAGAACTCATCATAGATCGTACAAGGCATTAAACTGAGGAAGACGAAGACGTGAGGAAGAGAACTCATCATAGATCGTACAAGGCATTAAACTGAGGAAGACAAGCACCCAGCTTGACAAGATGATGCGGGAGGAGAAGGATTGACTCATCTGGGTGAACCCTTCCCTCTCGAGGGACGCAGCACACGGTTGAGTCCAGACTTATTACTCTTTATGAAACTGTGCTCCATCTGCTACCACGCCGAGCGCCCCCTCCATCTGCTCAGCAGGGGGCGGGCGTCCCTAACAACACCCCCTCCTCCTCCTCCCTAAGGGCAGCTGGTGGCTCTGCTGCCAGATGGTGAGATACTGGAAAGGCGTGGAGGGTTGGTAGAAGCAGTAGTGGTGGTAGATGTAGTGGGTCCAACAGATGGTGAGGATAGGTGGTTGGGGGGCCATCTATTGACCGGACCTAGTCACTTTGTGTGTGTGTGTGTGATGGGGACGGTGGAGTGGGTCTCTCTCTGTTGCCAAAGGCCACGAAAAAGGATCGTCAGTAGGAATTCTTGAGGAAACGAGGAAGATCTCCTATTCTAAGAGATTAGACAGAACTTAAGTGTGTTTAGTGGAGGCATGAGAATGTATAAGTACAGACACGAGTGCTTGAGGGTTTCCAAAGCTCTTTGGTGGGGAGAAGGGGAGAGAGTGGGGGAGATAGTCTTCACAAGGAGGGTTCTCCTTCGAGTAACTGGGGGTAACGGGAATTATGTTACCCAGTGGTTCGCCCAGGACTATGTGGTTTGATAGACGACGAACTAAAAACTCGGAGTTCAGTAGCATGATTCTCACGTGTCTTGTTGAAAACAAAAGACGGTGGCTAAGGGATTATACAGAGTTCAGTCGTGTGTGATGATCTAAATGCTGTATGTCAGTGGCCAAAGAAATGTCGTACAGTAATTGCGGATTGTTATACACAAACACGATCGTCTGGGTGTACAAAGCAACGATATCTCTTGTCCCCAAGACGACGTTAAACCCAGTAGAGGGCAGCAGTGGCGGGGATCATCAGCAAATACGTCCAGACAGGGATGTTATGGTAAAGATATGACAGCGGTGGAGGACCGTAGATGTGGCAGAGGTGGAGGACCGTAGATGTGGCAGAGGTGGAGAACCGTAGATGTGGCAGAGGTGGAGTACCGTAGATGTGGCAGAGGTGGAGTACCGTAGATGTGGCAGAGGTGGAGTACCGTAGATGTGGCAGAGGTGGAGTACCGTAGGTATGGCAGAGGTGGAGTACCGTAGGTATGGCAGAGGTGGAGTACCGTAGGTATGGCAGAGGTGGAATACCGTAGATGTGGCAGAGGTGGAGCACCATAGATATGGCAGAGGTGGAATACCGTAGACATGGCAGAGGTGGAGTACCGTAGATATGGCAGAGGTGGAGTACCGTAGATATGGCAAAGCCGTTCGTGAGATGAGGCAAGGCAAGTCAAAGAGAGATATACGTCAAGGTTAGGAGAAATACATCAAGACGAGGCAAGTATACGGAGAGAGAGAGAGAGAGAGAGAGAGAGAGAGAGAGAGAGAGAGAGAGCACACTGAAGTGCCGCGCCTTGGCTTCCTCTTCCACTCGTGTGTCAACGGAGTTAAAAATTCTGGAGTTAATGCGCCTGGCTCGGTATTGGCACGCCGTTATGACCCAGTTATTGGAACACACTGAGGCGCTCAATTGCTGATAAAATTACAGTTATTACCGTTTATACTTTGTGAAAAAGGGAGGGGGGGGGTGAGAGGCTGCCATCAGGGGTGGGCAGAAGAGGCGGATCGACAAATGTAAAAGGAGGGAGGGAGGGAGAGAGAGGGAGGGAGAGAGGGAGAGAAGCCATCACCGGCAGGCTTGTGGGTGTTGGAGATCATTGCTAACAGGGATGGGGGTGTTGGAGACCCATTGCGAAACATTGCCCGTAAAAATACGACTGAAGGAACGGGAATAGAAATGAGAGAAGTCAATGTTTATCTTCCCTTCACCATTACCTCCATACAGATGAAGGGAAAGCTGACGTGGGGGTGACCCAAGGAGGCGTGAGCCGGTGCATCCAACAAGGAAAAGAAGGGCCAAGGTGGGGAGACAGACAAGCAAAGGATATTAAGCGAAGGGAGGTGAGTGAAAACCTCGGTAGAACATCGCTGCAAGACGTGGCTGTGAGGAGGGGGGGTGAGGAAATGTGGCCATCGTCTCCGTAGCTGTGAGAGAGGAAGTGGAGTTAACGGGGGGGTTGTCGAGGCGTAGATGTGATGGTCGTCAGTACAGAGAGAGACGGACGGGATGGAGTTAAACCCCCCCAGAGAAGAGGAGTTCGGCCAGCCGGCCGACGTGTGATTGGGAGAAGCGTTTGACGAACAGTGTTTCGTCCCGTAAGCTACGACAGAACGGAAGACGCAAACGAGAGAGAGAGAGAGAGAGAGAGAGAGAGAGAGAGAGAGGCAGATAGACAGAGAGAGAGAGAAGGGGAGATCAAAAGATAGGTAGATATAAAGTTATACAGATGGACAGATAGGGAGAGAAAGGGAGATATAGAGAGTGACAGTGTGGTGTGTGTGTGTGTGTGTGTGTGTGTGTGTGCGCAAGACACCGCCTGCCAGTGGTAGCGCCGCGAACAAGAAGCTCACTTTCTGCGGAGGTTATGGCACGGCCAGAGGACTGAGGGAAGTACGCCGTCGTAGGGAAACCATTTCAGCTCCAAAGGGGCAATCCCACCTTACCCTGCAACCATATGAAGCGCATCCACGAGGCTGCAGGAGCACCGTAAGGGGAATCCTGGGTTTATATAAACAACATAACCGTATGTTATCCTTATCGTATTAATATCTCACACACCCAGAGAGGGATCTCAGGGCCGCCCCCCGGGGGGATTTCGTGAAACATATCGTGCTATGATGAGAGATAAGAGCTCCAGGAGGAGGAGGAGTAGGGAGGGAAGGGGGAGGGAGAGGGGGGAGGCAAAAGAACATAGTGGAGGGGGGGGAGATATAGGACAGATGTGCGCGTCAGGTCGTCACCTTTAAAGAGGAAATTGAGACGGAAGGCGGCACGGATGAGGAGAAACACCAGCAGCAATAGAGGATCCGACTCTCTCAATACCATTAAACACTGCCGACATGGAGGCTTGACGACCTTACACGCCGGTGATGGTGTTTTATCTCCTGCTCCTGACGCGGCTGCAGGCCGGACCTGTTGGCCTCCCCAGCCCTGACACCCTCCCCTTCCTCCTCCTCCTCCTCCTGAAGCGGTTCAGGATCAGTGCCTATGGTGTGTCTCGAGCCCTTGGCCCTTCCTGACGTGGCTGAAAGGGGTCTCTTTAGCCCGTCTAAACTCCTCCTGACGCGGCTCTAAGGCCAGACCTGTGTGTTCTCTCTTTGGCCCCCTACTCGTCCTCATGTCGCACCCAGGGCGCCAGACCAGTGGCACAGTCGAGACCATATCCCATTCTTCCTCCTCCTCCTCCTCCTCCTCCTGAGACCAGACCATTAAGTCGAACCGTGGATCCAGATGCTGAGATCTACAGCCTAATAGACCACTACGTATGGTCGATCACCTCGTACCATCGTCTCTCTAACACTTCCTTGACCCGAGTGTTTGTTACGCCATCAACTGTACAAGACTCTGCCAGTTTTCGCCTCTTAGTAG
>NC_092276.1:1742500-1785000 GCF_036320965.1 Panulirus ornatus
CCCATACCACCCTCCCCCTACCCCGCCCCGGGCTGGACTCCTGCCAGCTCGCAGGGAGTGGAGGGAGGGAGGCTGTGGTGCCGGGCCTCCCTCCCTCCCTCCCTGACTGCCTGCCTGCCGACGCCCTCGTCCATCCTTCTCCTCCTCCTCCTCCTGCTGTGAGAGGGAGTGAGGGAGAGACACGAAGACGAGACATCGGAACTGGACTACGGCAGATACGACCGCTGGCGTAGGATGCCAGGGAGGAGCAGACAGGGAGGTGCTGTGCCAAGGAAGAATACGCCCTGGCGTATGGGTAAAGGGGCGTAGAGTGTGGGAGGGACCGTACGCTTGAGGGAGGTAGGGTTTAAGGCGCACGGACGCACCGTCGGATGACGTGCATTTGACCGGTGTAAGATGTCGGACGATGAGCTGGTAAGCTGATTAATATGTCGGGACGATGATTATGTACGAGCGCCGTGAGCGTGGAGGAGGAGCGTAGGGGGGTCTCTCTCTCTCTCTCTCTCTCTCTCTCTCTCTCTCTCTCTCTCTCTCTCTCTCTCTCTCTCTCTCGGCCGGCGTGAACGCGAATCAGTCACTTGTAACCGACAGACCTTCACCTGTTCCCTCGGATTTGACACGCGCCTCGCGAGGTTGGTCGTCCGCCGCCGCGTAGTGATATCCCAAAGGGGCCCAGCCTAGCGTCCTGCTGGATGCCCCGGCCACGACCCCTTTGCAGAGCGGACGCGCCGTCCATAAGGAAAGGAGTTAGATGAGGTGGAATGTGTTTGGGGGGGAGACGCATGAGACTAGATCGACCCAAATGCTACAACCATCACGAATATTATCTCGGCCCCATCATGGCCGCTTCTCCACCAGTCCTTACCAGCTTTCCACATGCCACTGTATGTCTAAGTAACATGTTTTATCCTCGAGGTGTTTTCAAGTCTTAATGGGAAACTAAGATATTTGAATACGACACGACAATGCCTTGTTCACGAAGCCCCAGACGTCTCAACAACTCCACTGTGTGTAAGCAGGACTCGCTGTCCACTCGTGCGTCCTCCATAGGCTCAGTGTCCTCTTGAATCACCTTAGTGTGGCTTCCGATCCTCTTCCCTTCCTGATGATTGAAGCCCTCACGGATCTTCACCCTTCCACAGCCGGTAGTCCGGATCCCGACTTTGTTTATAGTATTAACCCCTGGAACCTCCCAGTAGTACCACCCTTCCCCTCCCATTTCCTTTTTTTTTTTTTCATCCAGGCCAGTGCTCCCTCCCCCTTTCCACCCCTTAGGGATCCCAAAGTAAACAAACCAGGGCTGACCCCACCGCTAAGCGTTCCCCCCTCCTCCTCCCCCATGTCTGGGCTAGTCTTACCCCCACCGCACAAAGCCGATATCCTGGCAGTTAGCGACCCCTTATGCTATGGATTTCTTATTGGCAGTTCGAAGGTCTCCACGTTGCCCTGTGCCCTACTCATTACTACCCTCACTCGCGCCAACTCCTGTGTGTGTGTGTATGTGTGTGTGTGTGTGTGTGTGTGTGTGTGTGTGTGGGATTATACCTAGCCACCACAAGGAAGCTGGACCATCAGCAGAGTCGCAGTGATTCTGGTGTTTGGTTTGCCGTACAGTGGAGGACGTAATCATGAGAGGTGATCAAGGCACGGTTTGAGGTCACCAGGTACCCAGTGCCCTCCTGAGACCCACAGAGGATCTGCATGACGACCTGACAGAGGCCGCTGTTCAACCGTGGAATCAGACAGCTGGCACACGTCACCGCCACAGCAGCTGGCACACGTCACCGCCACAGCAGCTGGCACACGTCACCGCCACAGCAGCTGGCACACGTCACCGCCACAGCAGCTGGAACACGTCACCGCCACAGCAGCTGGCACACGTCACCGCCACAGCAGCTGGCACACGTCACCGCCACAGCAGCTGGCACACGTCACCGCCACAGCAGCTGGCACACGTCACCGCCACAGCAGCTGGCACACGTCACCGCCACAGCAGCTGGCACACGTCACCGCCACAGCAGCTGGCGCGGGAGGGCGCCCGAACGTTTACGCGTAAGTGACGGGGGAGGGAGGGAGGGAGGCAGCGGCGTCGAAGACCAGCTCTGGAGCGATGTTTTTTTAAAGTTGAGTAACTGGTCCAGCGCCAAGCGTGGGTTATGGCGAGGCTCTGGGGGCGTGGCTGTTCCTGGAGGCGTGGCTTTTGCGGGGGCGTGGAATATCTTGGAGACACAGTTGTTTGTGGAGGTGTGGAGAGGGGGGCGTTTTGAGGTGAGGCAGATGCAGAGACGTGGGATGTTTTGGAGGAGTGGCTGTTGTGAAGGTGTATAGTATTTTGGAGGCTTGGCTGATATGGAGGCGTATGCTACTTTGGAGGCGTGGTTTTGTAGAGGCTTGGGTTACTTTGATAAGTGGTTGCCGTTGAGGCGTGGGATATTTTGGAGGCGTGGCTGTTGTAGATATGTATGCCATTTTGAAGGCGTGTGTGGTGGGGAAATCTGGACGACTCATGTGTATGTGGTTTGGAAGCCGTAGTTACATGGCTGTATGTACGGGTGACGATGGACAACACAGGTGGCGTGGTTGGTGATGCAGAGGAGGCATGGTTACGTAATGACGTGATTGACGTAGTAACGTGGAAGGTGTTGAAGTAAGAGGTTGATTGGCTATTCGTTGTAACGTTTGGGTAGCAGGAGACTCATGGGTAACGCGTGGGTAATGGTGAGTCATGAGTTGTACAGTCACTGGGAACTTTTCTGAGGGTCTGCGACGGGTCGCAAGACCACCAGAAACGTTCCTGAAGTCTGAGACGAATCACACAGTAAGCGAGAACGTTCTTGAGGTCTGCGACGGGTCGTAAGACTGCCAGAAACGTTTCTGAGGTCTGTGACGGGTCCCAAGACCACCAGAAACGTTCCTGAGGTCTGCGACGGGTCCCAAGACCACCAGAAACGTTCCTGAGGTCTGCGACGGGCCGCAAGACCACCAAGAACGTTCCTGAGGTCCGGAACGAGTCTCACGATCGCCAAGAACGTTCCTGATTTCGGCAGCAGACCGTCTCAGCACCTCCACCAGGAGCGTCACATTACACAGGGGAACAGCACTAAATCTTTCGGGGCCATAAAATAAGGCCAGCGGGGATAGGAACTGGAACCCATCAATTTTAGTACGGGCGCCGTCCCGTCCAGGTCTCACCTACCCGCTATAAACGTTCTTTCAGTTGGTCTTTATGAAGCCCGAGGCGTTGCAGCGTAGACGGCCGTAGGTTAGCCTAAGGGGCCGGGCCCCTCGACGCAACGCAGACGGCCTCAGGGTTTTTGCCTATGGGCCGTGCCCCTCGACGCACGGAACGAGGTATCGCAACGCAGACGGCCTCAGGGTTTTTGCCTATGGGCCGTGCCCCTCGACGCACGGAACTAGTTGGATCCCTACTTGCCAAAGGGAGAGAAACACTAGCTGTCGAAGTCTGTAGTATCCATGCTTGTGGATACCACGTATGTGTATGGACAGAGCCAGTGACGCATTCCTACGTCCCTCTGTTCGTGTGTCTACAACTTGAAAGTCTCCAGTCACTTGCTTTGTTATGTCCTCTTGGATTTCCACCAGACTTAACGGGGTCTTTTAGGTTTCAGTCCTACTGACCTTAGGGTCAAAGGCAGGTTGGTTTACCCCTTCCAAAAGTTCAGGTATACATATGTCCTCCCCAGACCTTTCGGGGAGACGACCCATTTTTCTCAAGGTTCGAAGATGCTGCCATGTCCCACGTTCGCGCACCCAGACCCCCAAGCTCCTCCGGGACTTCAGCCTCTGATCTCTATGTTTGATCAAACGCGGTCCATTTACTCATTCCACTGAGCCCTCAGGGTCGGAGACGAGAGTGGGAAACACGCGTCTCAGTACGTCCCTGTAAAGGTACTTGCCGAAACCACGTTCGTTTATTACCATCGCCTGAAGCAGGTTGGATTTCCCCAAGTGCCCTGAGGGAAATCGCAGTCATCCATCCGCAATTCATCATGTTCAAGGATGGGTTCTCAGTCACCCCGGGCCCGCACACACGCCTTCTGAATTACCGAAATCGCCCTGAAAGTACGACAAGTGCGATCCTTCAACACGACGGTTCGACGCCTGGCGCGACCTTTGGCTTGACCCGTGGTGGTCAGGTTGTGGGTCGTACCATTGCGGTCAAGAGTGTGAGTTCTGATCCCTCGTTTTTGCTAAACCTTCTTGAAACTCTCGGCGTTGATCTAAATAGGATTGAATCCTCCTAGATACGAATACTGTGCTGGAATCACTCTATCCATGACCCTTGGAACGGGTCCGGAGATGGAGTTCAGTCGTGTATATGTGAGCCTGTTTTGTCTCCTCCCGAACCAGGGATGCCTGTCATTAACTCTATCAAAAGTGTTTGGTTCTTTGTTCTAATCCGAATGCGTAATTTGGTCCTCTTATCTTCGAAGATGGGCGCGACCCACGAATTGATACGAATGCACGTCAGTGAGCCACAGACTTGATATTCATCGTATAAAGTTTACTGAATCATATAAGATTCTGGTGAGATTATGTTGAATTATCGTCTTTCAAAACTTCATCCACCCTCAAAACTCTCGGTTCGAAATGGGGAACAGAATCGTACGCGCAGACGTTCCGATACACTCCGCCTCCCTCAATTTTTACCTTTCAGTCGCAATCCGTACATAATCCTATTGGATCCTGATCGAACTCGATGATGATACTCTTTTTTTCATATAAATACGTCTTCGATCCGCGTCTTCAGTGAGAATCGAATCAGATCCCCTTTATACCTGTCCCGAGATGGATTATTTATTTCATTTATTTTTTGCACGTTTTCCTTTTCTTCTTCGACGTCGTATTATCGTGGTTTTTTTTTTTTTTTTTTGCACGTCTTCCATTTTCTTTCCCTTTCATCTTCGTCGTCGTCGTAATGTTATCGTACATAAGTTACAAGCTGTACTTTCTTGGTGGGTTTTGCTGACTGTATCTCGCATCATCATATCCCTAGTGCCTTAGCGCCAGACGTGTGTGTGTGTGTGTGTGTGTGTGTGTGTGTGTGTGTGTGTGTGTAGGACAGGAATATCGTAAGTTCATCCGTCCCTTTGTTTTTCCTTTCACAAACTTTACCTTTGTGTACCTGCGATGTACACAAGAGGTGGCCCAGAACACGTCACAGTCATCCCTCCAGTTACATTCCTCACATCACTCCCTCCCCCACACACCAACAACCCCTGAGATTATTCCCTCCGGAAACAACCCTCTCTCTCTCTCTCTCTCTGGGGGCTGCATCCTCTCATGGAGGGCGGGCCTGAGCCCTATCGCCATGATATTAGACATGGCGTTCTTGCACCGACAGGGGAAAAATAAGTCTCATATCAGCCTTAGCCAGGCGAACTCGAGCTTAATCTTCACCCATTTTTTTTTTTTTTTTGGAGGGGGGTGATCTTTCGTGGGCGTTCGACGCCTGCAGGAGGCGCGCGCCCCAAGGCCTCTGCGAGAGAGTCTGGTGTAGTGGCCCAAAGGTTGGAGGGAGGAAGGGGTGTACGACGGAGGGAACAGCATCGTACTTCATCTGTATTTGATTCCAACATCAACAAACGTTTCGAGGATGGAAGATCCCATTTCAGCTTTGGGCCAGACTCCCCCCCAAAGCGCTTCTTACCTTCTGACTCCCCCATCGAACTCAGCCGCAAAGAGGAGAGGCTGAACGGTAATTATCCACCTCACAAACGCTTGGGTTTTTGCTCTTAGATCGAGTGTATCCATAGTACTAAAGCCTTCAGCGACTCCTTCACTGCCTCAGAAGGCACTGGAGGGGACCGCTGTTTGCCTCCCAGTTGACAAACTCCGGTGACCATGGTAGACCATCTGATTACGACGCACGACCCTACCGTCACTGCAAAAGACCATACGAGCAACGACCAGAGCTCCACTCCGCTCCAGACATAACCACGAGTAATGTCGTGAATATGCCAGATATACATGATCGGGAAAATCTTCAAAGAGGAGGGGGGGATCGAACCCTACCCCTTCGCAAATTTCACTCGAGAACCAACGAGTCGGAAGGCGTGCTCGAGGCTAATCTCATTTTCCCACTCGTGCTGGGGTGGGGATGTGGCTCTGCAGATCGAGGACTCTCAGATCCGAGTGCGAATGAGGACTTCGCAGGTTGAATGAAGGGAGAGCCATCGCTTGCGTGGCGTGAAGCGTCTGCCAACAAAGGCCCTTGCTTGACACAGTGTGAAGCACTCGATCGTCAGGAGGGGAAGGAACTTCTGAGGCCGACTGTCACAGAGCTGCAGCGCACTCCTCGCCCTTGTGAGGCCCTCGCTGGGGGCGGGGGGATCTCTCCCATATGCCCCGTCTGTGGCCTCTTCGTTATATACATGATACGCGAATGTTGACTCAAGACTTGTCGTGTTTCGTGTTTTTTCTCCCCTCCTCGTGGTTAATTGCAACGCATACTAGGTTACCCGCACCACTGTGACATTAATGGATGGTATAGCAGTGGAATTTATCAAAAAAGGGGGTGACTGTGTTGTTGACTGGTTGGTGAGGATATTCATTGTATGTATGGCTCATGGTGAAGTGCCTGAGGATTGGCGGAATGCATGCATAGTGCCATTATACAAAGGCAAAGGGGATAAGAGTGAGTGCTCAAGTTACAGAGGTATAAGTTTGTTGAGTATTCCTGGGAAATTATATGGGAGGATATTGATTGAGAGGGTGAAGGCATGTACGGAGCATCAGATTGGGGAAGAGCAGTGTGGTTTCAGAAGTGGTAGAGGATGTGTGGATCAGGTGTTTGATTTGAAGAATGTATTTGAGAAATACTTAGAAAAACAAATGGATTTGTATGTAGCATTTCTGGATCTGGAGAAGGCATATGATAGAGTTGATAGAGATGCTCTGTGGAAGGTATTAAGAGTATATGGTGTGGGGAGGCAAGTTGCTGGAAGCAGTGAAAAGTTTTTATCGAGGATGTAAGGCATGTGTACGAGTAGGAAGAGAGGAAAGTGATTGGATCTCAATGAAAGTCGGTTTGCGGCAAGGGTGCGTGATGTCTCCATGGTTGTTTAATTTGTTTATGGATTGGGTTGTTATGGAGGTGAATGCAAGAGTTTTGGAGGGAGGAGCAAGTTTGCAGTCTGTTGTGGATCAGAGGGCTTGGGAAGTGAGTCGGTTGTTGTTCGCTGATGATACAGCGCTGGTGGCTGATTTGAGTGAAAAACTGCAGAAGCTGGTGACTGAGTTTGGTAAAGTGTGTGAAAGAAGAAAGCTGCGAGTGAATTTGAATAAGAGTAAGGTTATTAGGGACAAGTCAATTGGGAGGTAAGCTTAAATGGAGAAAAACTGGAGGAAGTGAAGTGTTTTACATATCTGGGAGTGGATTTGGCAGCGGGTGGAACCATGCAAGCGGAAGTGAGTCACAGGGTGGGAGAGGGGGCGAAAGTTCTGGGAGCGTTGAAAAATATGTGGAAGGCGAGAACAATATCTTGGAAAGCAAAAATGGGTATGTTTGAAGGAATAGTGGTTCCAACAATGTTATATGGTTGCGAGGCGTGGGCTATAGATAGGGTTGTGCGGAGAAGGGTGGATGTGTTGGAAATGAGATGTTTGAGGACAATATGTGGTGTGAGGTGGTTTGATCGAGTAAGTAATGAAAGGGTAAGAGAGATGTGTGGTAATAAAATGAGTGTGGTTGAGAGAGCTGAAGAGGGTATTTTGAAATGGTTTGGTTACATGGAGAGAGTGAGTGAGGAAAGATTGACAAAGAGGATATAAGTGTCAAAGGTGGAGGGAACGAGGAGAAGTGGGAGACCAAATTGGAGTTGGAAGGATGAAGTGAAAAAGATTTTGAGCGATCGGGGCCTGAACATGCAGGAGGGTGAAAGGCGTTCAAGGAGTAGAGTGAATTGGAACGATGTGTTATACCGGGATCGACGTGCTGTCAGTGGATTGAACCAGGGCATGTGAAGCGTCTGGGGTAAACCATGGAAAGTTGTGTGGGGCCTGGATGTGGAAAGGGAGCTGTGGTTTCGGTGCATTATACATTACAGCTAGAGACTGAGTGTGAACGAATGTGGCCTTTGCTGTCTTTGCCTAGCGCTACCTCGCACACATGCGGGGGGAGGGGGTTGTCATTTCATGTGTGGCGGGGTGGCGACGGGAATGAATAAAGGCAGGAAGTATGAATTATGTACACGTGTATATATGTATGTGTTTGTGTATGTATGTATATGTATACGTTGAAATGTATATGTATGTATATGTGCGTGTGTGGACGTGTATGCATATTGTATATACATGTGTATGTGGGTGGGTTGGGCCATTCTTTCGTCTGTTTCCTTGCGCTACCTGATAAATAATAAAAAAAAAGAGATACTGTAATAGTATCTGTTCACTGATACACTGATTCATTATTTGTGGACGATCTCACTGGGATTGGGGGTGTACAGCCAGCCAGAGCGGGAAACTGTGAGTGGGGAGGTAAGAACCACTGGTTGGTCATCTGTGAGAGAGAGGATACGCCAGCCACACTCTACCATCACCACCACCGCTCCTCCCTATGTGGCGTCTGGTTGGCATTGTGCAGCAGTCGGATCAAGGTAGGGTCATCAACCCCCATAGCATGACGCAAGTCTGAGAGATGGGTTCCATCTACCACCAGCCCGCACTCAGTCCCGTGGGAAAGCGCGGCACTTCGCATTTGACCGTAGCGTGACGTAAGTCTCAGGGATGGGTTCCAGATGGTGGCCTCGTTACTACTACTACCCCCCCCTCCCTCCCTCCCCAACCATCTACCACCAGCCCGCACTCAGTCCCGTGGGAAAGCGAGGCACTTAACACTTGACCGGTGCCGCATGTGGTGGGGTAGTCATACTTGGTAAGAAAGGCCGTGTGTGTTGTGTGTGTTTCTGTGTGTGTGTGTGTGTGTGTGTGTGTGTGTGTGTGTGTGTGTGTGGAGAGAGAGAGAGAGAGATTATAGTCTTGGGTTTCAGTTCGAAGGAATGTTCTCAGTTAAGAGGGTTGGACCCCCGGCTGTGTTGTCAGACGGGTGAAAATATATTCGTGGGATAGTTTTCGTCGATTCCTCGATGCTGGTGGCCATGTGCGGTGGCGGCTCGGATGGATGAAGACCCCCCCCCCGAGTTCCCTCGTCGTCCCTCTCCCCCCTCTGGCCATGCCGGTGGCCCAGGTGCATGCATGTCCGTGGTCGTCACCAGTGTAGTTCCGTTGTTCCCTCCCTCCCTCCTTGGTCGTACCGGTGGTCCGGAAAACCGGAACACTGAGTCGTCATCGTCCTCGACGCTTTCCATCGCACGACGGGTCGTCCACGACGGGTCGTCCACGAGTCCAGAATGTCCACATCTCGCGTTTCCATTGTGTGTGTGTGTGTGTGTGTGTTGGACGACGACGCCGCCGTTTCCCTCCCCCCACCTCCTCGCTGCATCTTCACAAATGCGACGCTTCACTCCGCATTTTCCTCCGCTCCCCTGTCGCTGCAGCAGCAGCAGCAGCAGCCAGCGTCTCCTGCCTCCTCCCTCACACCCTCCAAGACACTTTGCATATCTCCTTTATGTTCCTCCCAACCTTTCTCTCGTAAATACGCCTCCCCGCCTGTTATGTCCGTGTATTTCATTCTCCCTCCCCCACAGCGTCTTTGCGTCTTCATCGTACCCACCGCGTCCTCCTCCCCCCCGTAGCTCGCCCGTAACTAATCCCATCCCATCCCATCCCCCCCCAATCTTCTTTAACCCGCTCCGCTCGGGCGCTCACGAGCCACACAACACCCCCTACCCCCCCAAGCGAATCGTTCCAAAAGCAAAGATTTTCTCTCCTCTCCGTTTACACAAAGGATCAAGGTAATCGTGAGGTTTTCTAAATACCCAGCCGCAAGCTGCGAGGGAAAAAAAAAAGGGGGTCAATTTATTACGCCGGGGGTTTCTTGGGGTTCGAAAGAAGGGAGCTGGAGACACATTGAGGACCATGTCATGTATAGGCGCCACGGGTGGGGGGGGGGGGGGGGGTGTCTGTGAGCTGAGGTCAGGGACGGCAACAAGAGGGGGAGATGGTTAGGGGGGGGTGATGATAGATGACCCCAGGGGAGCAGCCCCGTGAGGAAGGTGGGTGGACCAGATGGAGATGCAGGAATGAAACAGGTGCGAAGACCTAAACGTCGGGAGTTGAGTGGATGTCAGGAGGGAGATGAGGTCTCCCGGCTGGATGTCATGAGGGAGACGGTGTGTTGGGTGGATGTCGTGAGGTGAGATGAGAAGGTGGTTGTGGTGGATGTCAGGAGCGAGATGAGGAGGAGGAGAAAGGAAGGAGGTGGGCTGATGACTTCAGGAGGGAGGGAGGGAGGAAGTGGGTGCATCAAGGGAGCTCATAAGCGTGAAATCTAGTGGAAAAGGAGAGAGAACAGTTCAGTGATCAGGGATTCTAGGGTGTAGAATATACGATCGACTGCGATGCAAGCTCCAGGAAGACAGACGGACGGGTAGATAGACCCACTGATACATTTCTTCACCCACCGTGGAGTGCTGGCTTCACCAACGAGGATCAGAGTCATCGCTTGAGGTAGACCTCGTACTGTTACCAAGCCATCAGGTATTCCGACCTTTACAGCCCCTGTTGTATTATCAGACACCGCCCGCCTGTGTCTGCCAGAGGCGCTGCCTGCTTGCTTCCTACCCCACTCGGGTAGCGCGACGCCTTGATGGTAGATAGCCTGTTACAGCTGAAGATCTGAGACACTCACATAGGCCTGGAGGAACACATGAAATGCAGTGTTGTACTGAGATTCGCCCGCTGTGTTGAATCATCTCATTTTCAGCCGAGATTCCGTTGGATCTCATGCTTCGAAAGATGGAACATCTTTCCCTCAGTGAATGAAAAGATCGCATGTCGTTAACACGAGGAACAGAACTCCTTTGATCGACCCATATCACAGCAACTGCCTTAGATTGACCCAGTCATCTGCAAATTCTCCAAAAGCTCATGACCTTCTGGTCCCGATCCTAACCTGGGATGTGTGGGAGGAGTGCAGAGGTGGGGAAAAGTCATTTTTCCATTATTCGTTGTCTTGTTTTCCCACTGGTCTACAAAATGGCTGGGGGAAAAAAACCCAATAATCTCTCTAACTCTTTAACCCTCCCGGAGGACACAGTATTAACCCGAGACGAGATGATCAGCGAGGACGAAATCGTTCCCGAAGCAGCCAAGTGGTTCGACCCGAAGGATATCACCCTCTCCAGGACATTCCATCTGCATTATGTCTTCCCTCCTTCACGGCCACCTAGCGATCGTGGGCTTTTAGTCCCTGCCAGACCTTTGGCCAAAGCTGACCCCATCCATTCCCTTACCCCGAACCCACCTAACTACCACCCCGAACTACTTTGGAGCAAAACTACATTTTGTAGAGCTTTGAAATCACCATATAGCAAGTTAAAAGTTCTAAGCCATTTTCCTTCTTCAGTCCTTTTCTTGTCCTTGTTCGCCTGTGTGCAACACCGCTCATTCCTCTCAAGCCACAATTTCTCACCACGTATCGGCAGAGGATTACCAGCGCCAGTGGCATCTGGTGGAGGATCTATCAACTTACTGGCGGATTATATCTTTCAATTTGTTCATTCTCGTCTCCCGAGTCGCAGGGACAACGCGTATGCTGTAACTGAGTACGATAACTCTACCTATCATTTGTCATCGGTTTTCGCCGCCCCCCTCACCGCATCGCCATCTGGAATTTAGGCTCTTACGGAAAGAATTTGTTAGCCAATGATTACTTCGCAGTCTGGCAGGAGCAAGGGTCCATGATGCTGAACGTACGGGAGGCTGGGGAGTGGTGGAGCAGAAGCCGACTGGCGGACGGGCTTACTGAAGTCTTGACTGCCGCTGGAGACGTGCCAGCCCGTGGTACCTATATCTACGACCCCTGAGGACAGTTTTGGACGCGAGGCTCCAGAATCAATACGAGATCAAGCAGGGGGGGGGAAAAAAAAAAGAAGGGGTCCTTAGCTCCTGTCAGCCTCGAGTGACCATTGCTACAAAGTCAAGCGCCCTCTCTCTCTCTCTCTCTCTCTCTCTCTGAAGTTCCTGTAGCCGCTTTATGCTTGGGAGCTCAGGCAGGGAAGACCCTGAGCCCTTGTTAAGTTCCTAGTGACCGTTGCGGGGCTGGCGCTCGTGGCGGAGAAAGCCCTAAATCCTCCAACACCTCACCAACCCCCCCCCCCCCCCCCTTGCTGAATTCCTGTAACCCCTTTTTGTGACGGTTTGTGGTGGGTTTCCACCCACCCACCCAGCCAGCAGAGCTGAACGCGTCAGACACCTCCAGGCCGGGCACCTGGAAACATCCTGGTGCTTCACTCTTTCCTTTAAGGTTCGATGGCCGGTTGTACAGTAGTCTGGGACGCGGGGATCGGCAGCCACACTGAGTGGGGGGTGACACACAAGCCCTGGAAGAAGTAATTATGAAGCGAGTGTTGTGAAACAATTGGTTCGTTGTCTCAGACGTGTCTCGTTTGCAACAGGTGTCAGGTTGGCTGTGGTTTTGACACTGATTCACATAGTACAGTACAGGCATGTCTCCGTGTATATGTCTAAGATGACTCAGTCATCCCCATCAGGAGCAGGACAGAGGACCTGGTCATCCCCACCAGGAGCAGGGCAGAAGACCTGGTAGTCCCCACCAGGAGCAGGACAGAAGACCTGGTAGTCCCCACCAGGAGCAGGACAGAAGACCTGGTAGTCCCCACCAGGAGCAGGACAGAGGACCTGGTCGTCCCCACCAGGAGGAGGACAGAAGACCTGTTCATCCCCATCAGGAGCAGGACAGAAGACCTGTTCATCCCCATCAGGAGCAGGACAGAAGACCTCGTCATCCCCGCCAGGAGCAGGACAGAAGACCTCGTCATCCCCGCCAGGAGCAGGACAGAGGACCTGGTCATCCCCACCAGGAGCAGGACAGAAGACCTGGTCGTCCCCACCAGAAGTAGGACAGAGAAGCGACGCATATGCCTCCACCAGCAACCAAAGCTTAGCGACGCTTAGTATGCCGGACGGGGCGCTCTCGGTCATCTGTTGCTGCTACGGCGCCCGGGTCATTTTGCTCCGGGCGCAGCGCTCGGCACACCCCGGCCCCGAATTCACGCTCAGAAATTTGATTATTGGCAAACCTCACACGTATGGCCCTTCCTTGGGGCTCCGGCTCTGGAGGGTTTACTAGACACCGTCGTCTTCCGTGCATGCCGGTGTCCAGATCGCCTTCCCCTCCCTCGGGAGGTCGTGTGTTCTCCCAAGGCGACCCCTGGTGTTGCGAATATATCCACCGGACGCCCGAGCTTGTGGCCGGATACTGGGATTGCAGATCTGGGACTCCGTGCGAAAGATGCAAATATGGGAATCTGTGGAGAATATATATTTATGGCCTCCCTCAATTCACTCCCCTTTGGTCGAGGAGGGAGGAAAAAGTGTCCCTGCTTTACCGATTGCTCGGCCCTGGTCTTCATCCACACCAGGGGCGGGTGGTTACCCAACGCCAACACTTCTGACGAAGGAGATGGGCCTCTGGAGGAATGGTACTCAAGGCCCAGTCATACATGGGGTGGGAGAGAGAGTGTGTGTGTGTGTGTGGTATAGGGATTCACCTTGAACACCTGAGAGGGGCAAGGAGGTGTTCACCACATGAGGAGGCGAAGGTGTTGTTTGACTGTCGACAGTTGGTTATGATTTGACGACTAACGGCCCTATTGGTCGTGCCAGGCGATCATTAAGAGGTAATTAAACACTAACCGACCAAGGTAGTGCTTGTGGAAGCCATACCTGAGAGAAATTACAAATCGAAGACATGATATATTATATATATATATATATATATATATATATATATATATATATATATATATATATATATATATATCAAACTATTCGCCATTTCTCGCGATAGCGAGGTAGCGTTAAGAACAGAGGACTGAGCCTTTAGGGGAATATCCTCACCTGGCCGCCTTCTCTATTCCTTCGTTTGGAAAATTCGAAAAAAAAAAAAACGAGAGGGGAGGATTTCCAGCCCCCTGCTCCCTCCCCTTTTAGTCGCCTGCTACGACACGCAGGGAATACGTGGGAAGTATTCTTTCTCCCCTGTCCCCAGGGATAATATATATATATATATATATATATATATATATATATATATATATATATATATATATTATTCGTAATATCCAGGCCAGCAACAGATGTCGGGGAGTGAGAGAGAGAGAGAGAGAGAGAGAGAGAGAGAGAGAGAGAGAGAGAGAGAGAGAGAGAGAGAGAGAGCACCATACGAGCCAAAACTATGGTTCCTTTATTGAGAAACTTGTGGCTTAGAACTTTACAGGTCATCCAACCGGAAGTTGCAACTTTTTACTGCCTGGCACTATTGCTTGACCTGTCCCAGCTCAAAGGTATTGTTTCACTGTTGTCTTGCACTGTTGTCCAGCTCAACGGCACTGTTACACTGCTGTCTAGCACTGTTGCCTTACTTCTGGGAGTTCAACGGTGAATATATATATATATATATATATATATATATATATATATATATATATATATATATATATATATATATATATATATATATATATATATATATTATTATATTCTTTTATTATACTTTGTCGCTGTCTCCCGCGTTTGCTAGGTAGCGCAAGGAAACAGACGAAAGAAATGGCCCAACCCCCCCCCATACACATGTATATACATACGTCCACACACGCAAATATACATACCTACACAGCTTTCCATGGTTTACCCCAGACGCTTATTCCTCAGCCCCGACTCTTGCTTGGCCAATCAGAACTCCTCTGTTATGTGAAGCTGTGGTATGTGATGTGCTGAGAATGATTGGCGAAAATGGTGGTATTGATATGATATACACAATCAACAGCAGTAGCATCGATAATTGCAATGATAATCGTGGGCATAATAGTTATGATAATGATGATGATAATAATAATGATAATGATAATAATAATAATAATAATAGATGATAATGATAATGATATAATGACATCATTGACAACAATTATACTAATGATAATGATTATTAGTATTATTATAGTATAATTCAATATTGTGATAGCAATGATTAAGTTGTAGTCAATGGATTATTGCTTATATGACCCTGAAATATCATATTCACTTTTTCCGTTGCCCATCATCATGAGAACCCATAAGAATGATGCCTTTTTTTAACCCAGTTTTCTCGTATTCCAGGTAAGATTGGACTACCGCTTGCTACCACGTCACTGTAAAAGAAGTCGGCAGTGAAAGGTAAGTGTAATAATAGCAGTGAGTAGGTAGCAGTTATACCAGCAGTGATCAGGCAAGACTGATGATATCAATAGTGAGTGGGAAATGATACTAGCAGTGACTAGGTACGGTAGCAGTGCTAGCGGTGAGGTGGTGAAGCCTGATGACAGCAGTGAGCAGATTACGCTCCGAAGCACTGACAGTAACCTCGCACGCACGCAGTGATCAGATGTCACAAAGGGACTGGCAGTGAGTAAGTTATGACAGCAGCGAGGTCGTATGGAAGGGATTTCAGCAGTGACCAAGAATGACAGGAGAAACAACAGTGTCCAGGCACAGTAGGAGCATCAGCAGTGACCAGGCACCGTAGGAGCATCAGCAGTGATCACGTATTTTAAAAGCAACAGCACCAGCGAGAGAAAATAGACACAGGACATACGAGAAGAGAAGCAAAGTCGAACTGCGAGACGGAAGAAGAGAAAAAAGAAAGCCAGTCATGAGAGATAGACGGAGATGGAGGGTACAAGACTAGAGAGAGAGAGAGAGAGAGAGAGAGAGAGAGAGAGAGAGAGAGAGAGAGAGAGAGAGACTAATGGCACAAGACGATTGCCAAATGGGTCCGAACTCAGCGCCACAGCATCGTCATAGTCTGGGGACCATAGACTCTACTTCCTTACTCCCGTCTCGGGGTCCTGGACGTCCCTTTGGGCACAGCCCTCGAGATGGAAGGGTGAGGGGGGATGGGAGGTATTTGTAACGTAGGGATACCCTAAGGGGTAAAGCCGTCGTCCCTTAAAAGCAACCCTGTCAAAGACTTTCTTTGTTGCGATGGTGTTCATCGTGCCCAGTGAGAGGTCACTGACTCTGGCGTGTGGTCGGGATGCACCGGGAAAAGATCTCGTGGTTCTTCTCGAGGACCGAATTAGTGAATCGCAGTATCCCATCTCTGAAGCGCATGGATGCTGGAACAGCTACCTGGTAAATCCTCTCTGCAAGATGATGGGTCATCGTATATTTTGCCAGATCCCTTGGGAGGGTGAAGTCAGGAAGCAGTCGGATCCTTCGGCGAGAGAAGGGTAAAAAAAGAATAGGTTATCAACAGACGAATTTGGATCAGGATGGAGGCCATCGTTCATGTGAGGAAGTACCTGATTGAGGGAAGGAGGCTGGTTGGTGAGAGCGGGTGAGGCCAGGGATACAGTGAATGGACGAGGAGCACACACGTCGACAGTATGAGGAAAAAGGGGGATGTAGAGACTGTCTATGGCCGTAGGTAAAGTGAGGGTGGGCTTGAGGTTTGTGATGTCGGCCGGCAGATGGCAGGTAGGAGGCGGCGGGCGGTGGTGATGGCGGGCTCTCAGGGTGTCCAGCCGGCGAGCGGGCCAGTGCAGAGTCGCGCTCTCCGTTGTGTGAACCTCCGCGAGTGTCCCTCGTGCGTGCAGTGAGAGGCCGGCCCCCCACCCTACTTTTTTGCCATGGTGCCGTGACCTCATGTGTTGTGTGTGGCAGTGCGCTGCATTTGATGCTCTCTCTCTCTCTTCCCCTTGACGCTTCCCGTCGCGTCCTTCTAGATACCTTTGACGCTCAACCCCCGCGAGCTATGGGAGAGGTGCCACCACTTTCTCCTTCCTCTTCTACCACCATCACCATCACTTCCACCACCACCACCACCACCACCACCACATCCTCCACCACCACCACTACATCTACCGCCTGCTACCGCCACCACCGCCGCCGTCAGCGGGCTGACCCCTCCTCCACATCACCACATCTTCCATCTATAGCGTCAGAGGCCTACCGAGGTTGCCACAGCGGCGGCAGCAGCGACAGCAGCAGCAGCGACGACAGCAGCTGGAGTCAACTCTAACACCCGCCGGCGACATGTCCCTCAGGAGCTTACATCGCAGAATTAGCGGGTACGTGGGTCCCACAGCACCTTGCGCCGGCCACGGTCCAAGAGCTAGGGTAACGTAGCACGACTGTGCATCCCTGGCTTGCATCCCTGGGACGAGTGTGTGAGTGTGTGTCTGTGTCTGTCTGTGTTCTGTGTGTCATGCACCTACGTCAACGGGAAAGCCATGGGTAATCATTGTTCCATACCTCTTACGCTGTAGGATGAGTTTATTATGTACCCGACACACATTTACACACACACACACACACACACACACACACACACACACACACACGCAAACACAGGGCTCAGGGTGTAGCTAGATCTCTCTCTCTCTCTCTCTCTCTCTCTCTCTCTCTCTCTCTCTCTCTCTCTCTCTCTCTCTCTCTCTCTCTCTCTCTCTCTCTCCCACGGGGGTTAGAGAGGGGAAAAACCCGGGGGGAGAGAAGACGACGAAGCGGATCCTGCCCAGACCTGCCTGTGTCAGAGTAGAGCTAAGGTTAACACTTCGCTCGATAAGCCGGCAGTTGTAGAGGTGGTTGCGCGCCCAGGTCTCCGGCCAGAATATCCTTTCCCTCCCTCCCTCCCTCCCTCCCCAACCCTCCACCGCTCCCTCTCTCTCTCTCTCTCTCTCTCTCTCTCTCTCTCTCTCTCTCTCTCTCTCTCTCTCTCTCTCTCTCTCTCTCCTGCAGGCATCAAGAGGAGCGGGTCCGACCTCGGGAGGATAGGATAGCGGCTTCCCCCAAAGCCTCCGCCACCCTCAGCCACGTCCCGGTGGAGGATGACTGTTCCTGGTGTGGGGAAAGGGAAGGGAAGGGGAGGGGAGGTCTGTCTGGATGGTCGTTGCGGGGGAGGCGAGGGGTCGTAGGTAGGGACAGTGGGGTGGGATGGAGGTCGCCGTCTTCGTGAATGAAAAGAAGGGAGTAAAGAGAGAAATGGGGGGAAGGGGAGAAGAAGGGGCCGTGTGGTAGGAGACTGGACAGGTCGTCCTGGGGGAGGAGGGGAAGCAAGCAGGGGGAATGGGAGGGTGTAGCATTGCGAGCGGGGAGGGAGAGTGGGGAGAGGGCATAATTTTGATTAAAGGAGGACGGGGTGAGGGAGAGTGGGTGGGTAGGTTGAGCGGAGAGGACATCTGTTGAGGGAGGTGATGAGGGCTGCTCATGAAGACAAATGGACATGGGCGTGGAGGGAGTGGTGGGAGTTGACATGTTCAGCTGGTCGTTCGGGGAGACATGGTGGTGGGGAGACACCCCTCTCAACCACCACCCCTCGGGTTCGTAGTGGTTGTGGTGGATCATAAATGGCGGGAGGGTGGTAGGGTGAGGGAGTGTAATGAATTTAACGAAGTGGTTGTGGCGGAGATGGTACCCAGTAGGCAGTGAGCATGTCGGAAAAGGTTCCTCACCACAGCAATGAGGGTTTGGATGGTTCGTTTAGTGGCTCAGTGTAATGGCGGTGGCGTTGGTCGGTTACTATCACCTTGGTGGTGGTGATAGTAGCTTTTAATACCACTGCTGATGGGTCAGGCAGGCTTCACACCTGTGGTGCAGGAGGAGGAGGAGGAGGAGGAGAAGGAAGCAGCAGCAGCAGCAGCGGCGATCGTGGACTGGTTGAGCCGTTGGCGACCGCCAGCGACAAAGAAAGGCTGGTGGACACTGCTGCTTGGAGATGGTGCCCCCAGGGGGAAGCTCTCCTGGGCCTCCGTCACGAGACGCGACAGCCTGGTGGCACCTACACGGTGGTAGCATCATTAGTGATGGTGTAGCCAGCGGGCGATTAATGAGGCGATGATGATGATGATGATGATGAGAGAGAGAGAGAGAGAGAGAGAGAGAGAGAGAGAGAGAGAGAGAGAGAGCCAGCGTCGGGCGCGGCTGGCGACGGGACACCCCCCCATCGTCGGGGTCCTTGTTAGGACTAGTTCTTCGTCCGACCTGCTCGTCCCACCCAACCTGTCGTCACCCCAGCTCATCAGACGTGTGGTGTCTCTCTCTCTCTCCCCTCCTCCCCTCTCCCCTCCTCCCCTCTCCCCTCATGTCAACAGCCAGCCATGGCCATGAGCTTCCTCATCGACGACTGGGAGGTCCTCACTCCTCATGGATCCTCCTCCTGATGTGAACGTACGTACAACAGCCCTTCCGACACTCACTGCCTCCCCCGGTGATGTCGTCTTCCGTCACTCGTCGCGCATCTCCCGCGACCGATTCGTGGCTGGGTGTCCGTGCGACGCGGACCTCACCTCCACAGGGGACATTCGTGTCCCCAGGAAGGTACTCTTGTGCTCCCCAGCAACCACGTGCTCTGATGTCCCCAGCAACCACGTGCTCTGATGTCCCCAGCAACCACGTGCTCTTATGTCCCCAGCAACCACGTGCTCTTATGTCCTAGCCAGGTGCTCTTAAGTTCCCCAGCGACCACGTGTTCTGATCTCCCAGTAAGGTGCTCTAGTTTCCCGGCAACCACGTGTTCTGATCTCCCAGCAAGGTGTTCTAGTTTCCCAGCGACCACGTGTTATGATCTCCCAGCAACACGTTTCTCTTTATAAGTTTTACAGTAACTTTGGCCTCCTCCGACCACGTGCTGTGACGTCCTGACCACGTGTTCTAACCTTCTAACCCACCCCACCACGTGTCCTCTGACCACCCCATTCCACCACGTGTCCCAACCCAGGAGCAACTTCAATTTAGAGGACAGTGGTGGTTGGGCGTGGGGGGGGGGGGGGGGGAGGGATAAAGACCCCAGCAGAAGGTTAGAACACGTGGTCGGGACGTCACAGCACGTGGTCGGGACGTCACAGCACGTGGTGGGAGGAGGCCAAAGTTACTGTAAAACTTAGAAGAAAAAAAAAAACGTGTTGCTGGCGGATCATAACACGTGGTTGCTAGGAAGCACAGACACGCCTTGGTGTGTCAGCTGGTGACTAAGTTATGTGCCATCTGTACTGTGTCATCTGATGCCTTATGCCATCTGTACTGTGTCATCCGATGCCTTATGCCATCTGTACTGTGTCATCTGATGCCTTATGCCATCTGTACTGTGTCATCCGATGCCTTATGCCATCTGTACTGTGTCATCCGATGCCTTATGCCATCTGTACTGTGTCATCTGATGCCTTATGCCATCTGTGCTGTGTCATCTGATGCCCTATGCCATCTGTGCTTCATGCCGCGTATGGTTCTCACGCCGGATGATATTCTGTACCAGCTGGCCAGCTGGTGTTAAGTGCCTAAGTGCCCGACGTGTCTCAACCATCTAGTTCAATCCCATTATGGTATTTTTTTTGGGCCAGCTGCTGCTGTGTGTGTGTGTGTGTGTGTGTGTGTGTGTGTGTGTGTGTGTGTGATGGCATCTATTTCATAAGACTCTCTTACTAAATCCACTGGATTATAATGCCATTTTGCGCATCATGTCTTGTGGCGTATTGTCACTGGTGTACTATAATGCTCGCCGCCTCTATCATGCTCGTTGGTGTATGATGGTCTCTATCGTGTTCGGTGGTGCATAGTGCTTGCTGCCTTTGCCTCATGCCATCTTCTACGTAATTCCTCCCTGTGTATAATGGCTGATGGTTGTATGATGCTCGCTCTGCATCATGCTCAGTGTGGTCGTAAATGTTGCCTATTATGCTTAATGCCCACTAATGCCCACTTGTACAATGCTATGCCATGCCCACTGGTGTATACTGCAGGTCTCTGTGTTATGCCCACTTGTGTATACTGCAGCTCTCTGTATTATGCCCACTAATGTATAATGCTGAACGTGTATCATGCCTGCGTTCGTAATGCCAGCTGTATATCATGCCACTTTGTGTATAGTACGTACCCACATGTGTGATGCCAGGTGGTTCAAGCCCATTTTTTGCACATCACCATCTGTGTCGTCTGTCCACCAGTTACGGATCATTCTCCCAATGGTATGATAGAGCCATCTGTTTGTCCCGCAAAAACAAACTGTGCTTGACGCAAGCTGCGTCCCAGCCTCACTGATGTATGATGCCGGTCCTGTCTCATTCCCCGTGA
This sequence comes from Panulirus ornatus, assembly GCF_036320965.1. Taxonomy (NCBI): domain Eukaryota; kingdom Metazoa; phylum Arthropoda; class Malacostraca; order Decapoda; family Palinuridae; genus Panulirus; species Panulirus ornatus. The sequence continues at coordinate 1,763,711 of NC_092276.1, forward strand.
CGTATGATAACACCTGTGTATCATGCGTCACGTCCTGTGGCGTATAATACCACCTGTGTATCATGCTTCACCACTTGTGATGTATGTATGATAATACCACCTGTGTATCATGCTTCACGTCCTGTGACGTATGATAATACCACCTGTGTATCATGCTTCACGTCCTGTGACGTATGATAATACCACCTGTGTATCATGCTTCACGTCCTGTGACGTATGATAATACCACCTGTGTATCATGCTTCACGTCCTGTGACGTATGATAATACCACCTGTGTATCATGCTTCACGTCCTGTGACGTATGATAATACCACCTGTGTATCATGCTTCACGTCCTGTGACGTATGATAATACCACCTGTGTATCATGCTTCACGTCCTGTGACGTATGATAATACCACCTGTGTATCATGCTTCACGTCCTGTGACGTATGATAATACCACCTGTGTATCATGCTTCGCGTTGTGTCATGCCGTGTGTGTGTGTGTGTGTGTGTGTGTGTGTGTGTGTGTCATGTCATTTTCCAGCTGATGTGTGTCATGATGCCACCACTTCTTGTCATGCTCGCTGGCGGGGTCATGTTAGAGGGGCTGTGTCATCCTTACCCAAGGACGAAGTCTGGCTCTCCCTGTCATGCGTTTGACAGTGTTGCTTGTGTGTCATGCTTGTGACTGCATGTTTCCCAGCTGTGTGTGTGTGTGTGTGTGTGTGTGTGTGTGTGTGTGTGTGTGTGTGTGTGTGTGTGATAACCACTTGTATACACTGATAGGTGTGTCATGGTCACATACCACGAGAGCTATATGTCATTCTCACTGGTATAGTATGACAGATGTGTGTCATACTCACTGGTATGATGTGACAGCTACATGTCATAAACACGTCTAAAGTGACACTTGTGTCAAACCTACTGTTTCACAGTGTCAGCTGCATGCTGTGTACCCACTGTGTATGTACATATATATGTAGTGGCTGCCTTTGTGTGCACACACAGGTGTATGGTGCCAGCTGATTGTCATATCAAATGTGGCATGATGCTAGGCGTATGTGACCTCCATTTGGGCTTTCGTGCCACCTGTGTTATGAATACTAATAGGTGACGTGTTTCCAGCATTTCATCATTTTCTGTTAATGGATGATACCAGCTAAGTTTGATCCTAACTGGAAATATATATATATATATATATATATATATATATATATATATATATATATATATATATATATATATATATATATGTATATATATATACCTCTGTCCATGTGTTCTGTTGGTTATGGTGCCAGTGTTGTATTATGGTCTCTAGTGTATAATGCCAAGTGTATCATGCCAGCTTTATCTGATGCCCCAGCTGTCATTTTCATCTGTGTGTGTTATGCCAGCTTTATGCTATACACGCTAGAGCCTTATGGCATCTTTGTGTCACGTCATCAAGCATGCTGTGTATAATGCTCAATAGTGTATGAGTATAGTTGTGTATTATGCTTACTAGTGTATAACTCCAGGTGTGTATGCTGCCTGATATATATATATGATTATAGCTCTGTAGCATACTCCATGGAGTATACTGACAGCTGTTCATCATAGCCACTATTTCATAAACCCAGCTTTACATCATACTCAGTAGAGTATAATGTTATTTTTTGTGTCTAGCTCATTGAGGAATAATGTGATTCGTATGTCATGTCCATTCCCAATCAAGCTTTTTATTATGGTCACTGTGTATCATGCTCACAGATGTATAATGCCAGCTGTATATTATGCTCGCTTGCGTATGAATCTGGATGTGTATACATCAAACCCAATAATGATCAGTATTAATTGTGTGAATATCCTACCGCAATTTGATGCCAGCTTTCCTTAATCAAGCCCGTTAGCACATAATGCCAGACGTGTATTATGCTCAGTAGTGTATAATGCTCCCCAGTTGTACAGTGTCATCTGAGTATCATGTTCTTTGGTATATAATGCCATATATGTATCATGCTCACCAGTGCATAATGACTTCTGTGTTTACTTCTAATTATGCTTCATACTCATTATTGTATAATGCCAGCTGTGTATCATGCTGTCTACTGCATAAGGCCCACTCAGCATCTTGCCCAGTCGTAACCCACATATATGTATCATGCCTGCTGCTGTATGATCTATGGGGTGTATTCTTTTCACCATTGTATAAGGTGAAGTTTGTATCATGCTCACTGATATATAATGCCAGTATCGTGCCCGCTAGTATGTATCTTTTTTGTGTGTATCATGCTTACTAGTGTATAAAGCTAAAAGTTCATGATGCTCAACAGTGTGTCATGCTAATTTTGTCTTACACTCACTTGTGTATAATGCCAGAGGTGTATCATACTAGTGTATAATGCCAGATGTGTATCATACTTAACAGTATGTAATGACAGCTGTGTATCGTGATAGTGTATAATACCAGATGTGTATCGCACTTAACAGTGTATAATGACAGCTGTGTATCATGCCTAGTGATGTATAGTGCCAGTTGTGTATCACGACAGAGAATAGTACCATCAGTGTATTAAAACACAGTAGTGTATGATGCCATTCTAGTATCATGCTTGCTAATGTATAGTGATAACTGTGTTATCATGAAATTGTATCATGCCAGATGTGTATCATAATCAGTAGCGTATACTGCCAACTGTGTCTCATACTGATGTATAATGCCAGACGTATATAATGCCAGACGTATATAATGCCAGACGTATATAATGCCAGATGTATATAATGCTTGCTGTAATGGTATATCTGTGTATCGAACTCATCATCCACTGTGGACAAAAAAATAGATTTAGCCTTCGATTATGTGCACGAGTGCATGACATCGGCTCTGTGTGTCATGCCGGGTGTTGATGTCATATCGGTGGGGGGTTGCTGGTGTCATGCCACACAGGTGAGGGGGGGAATTAGTGGTGTCATACGCCCTCGTAACAGCGACACTAAAGTTTCTCCCCCACCGCCTCCCTCCTCCTCCTCTTTCTCCTCCGAGCCGCCGATACATCGGCTTTATCTGTGATTGAAAGCTGTGATTGAAAGCCGGCCTCCCCTGGCCGGCGTGCAACAGCCCCTCCCTCCCTTCCTTCCTTCCTCCCATACACCGACACCCCTCCCATGCACCTGCCCCACCCACACCATACACACCTCCCATGCACCCGCCCCACCCACACCATACACACCCCTCCCATGCACCCGCCCCGCCCCACCCCCCCCACCCTCTCTCCCATACGCACCCACTATAACACCTGTGTACTCACAGCAGAACCTCCCAGCCACACACGTAGTCCTCGTGAATGAACGAATTTCAGAAGAATCTTTTGAAGGGTGCGTCCTGACACACACACACACACACACACACACACACACACACACACACACACGCACCCCTCTCCCACACTACCACAGATCCCCCTTCTCATGTACCTACCTACACACACACACAGACACACACACACACTACCACAGATCCCCCTTCTCATGTACCTACCTGCCTACACACACACACACACACACACGCCCTCGTAAACAGGAAATAACACTACCTTTTCCTTCGCAGGATGGGAAATAAGTTCCGCCATCCCAGTCCTCAAATATTCTGGAAAACCAAAAAAAGAAAGTAAAAAAAAAAGAATAGGAAAGAGGGGAGTGAAAATGGGGAGGGGGGGGGGGGGGGAGGGAAGTAAATCTAGTTACCTCCTCCTTTGGAGAGGAGGCAACATGGGTTCCTGTCACAGTGGGCATGAACGAAATGACCTCTCCATCACAGGCGGTGGGGTGGGGGGAAATGGAGGGAAATGCCCTATCACAGTTCAGCGTAAAATTGAGAACGGAGCTCCTTCTTATATCTAGTGGGGGGGGAAGCGGCAGGGGGCAATCACCCAGCAGTCAGAGGGGGTGTCTTCACGGAGGAGGAGGAGGAGGAGGAGGGAGGAGGAGAGTGTGTGTGTGTGTGTGTGTCTCGGCTTCACCCCATTGTATGTCGTCGTGGTTGCAGTGGCATTCGGTGAGTACTGTGTGGTGGTGGTGTTCGATCCTTCTCAGTGGGAGGGGGAGGGGGGGGGGTTTAGAGGTGGTTGCAGTGGCATTCGGTGAGTACTGTGGTGGTGGTGTTCGATCCTTCTCAGTGGAAGGGGATGGGGTGTTTAGAGGTGGTTTTGTTCCTCTTCGTCTGCGATAGGGAAGGAGGGAGGGAGGTAGGTAGGTTTCATCTTGCCCTCTTGGACCTGAAGGAAGTGGTCTTGGGGCATGAATGGGTAAATGAGGGGTCTTGACCTCATTGCAATAGGGAATGGGGAGGAACTTTGCCTGACTTCCAGAGTGGAGGGAACACTTTACCCTCATGATTCATAGTGGAGGGAACATGATATCCTCATGATCAAGAGTGGAGGGAGCACTTTGCCCTCATGGTCTAGAGTGGAGGGAGCTCCTTGTTCTCATGATCCAGAGTGGAGGGAAAACCTTGTCCTCATCATCTAGAGTGGAGGGGATATCATACCCTCATGATCCATAGTGGAGGGAGCACTTTGTCCTCATGGTCTCGAGTGGAGGGAGCACCTTCCCCCTCACTGGCCCACAGTGGTAAAAGAAGGGTGACATCTCATAGCCCCGAAGTTGGAGGACGACAATGTCCTCACGACCATGAGTTCATGCAATCACTGATACAACTCGTTTCTTACAACATCCTGGCGAAAATGTATCTTTTTTCTTTTTATTTTCCCTGACACCTTAAGGCTCAACTCCAGGCCACGTCTGTCCCATCTCCCTCACTCTCTCTCATCTCCATCACCAGACGTGATCATATCAGTCACTCATGCACGTGTTATCCATCTTCTCCAACATCATCCACCACCACCACCACCACCACCAGGAAGACAGGCCATTTGCAAGTTAGCCTTCTCAGCACCACCGCCAGCTGATCTGATCACCAGCCATGCACTAGTTAGCGGCTCTTGCTAACTCGGTTGACGACCTGGTTAACTCGTGAGGATTTTCAGTTCGATCCTGCATCTGGGAATGATATTTTTTCTTTATGATTATCCACTCGCTACTATAATCCTTATCTAAGATTAACCTCGCTTATCCAGACGTCATAAAACTCTTATCTTTACCACATTCAGATGTGGATCTACACGCCAGACACCACTTGTACTCCACACTTACACACAGCACACATCCATGCATGTGAGCATGTATCTTAACAAGTACGTACACACAGAGGTTAGATCTACATTTAGGTACCAACAACATAATCACAGACGCCGTAATCTTCTAATTGGATTTCACGAACAGACCCAACTAAGAGAGCCACGGCTGAGCCCTCCCTTCATAGCCACCCACCCTTGCTCTTCCTCCTCCTCCTTCTTCAGGTGGTTCCTACACCTCCTTCAGTAAGGGATCTCTCCATATCCTACGCGCTCTCTACCAGCCCACATCATCATCTCGCCCCCCTACTCTACACACCCATACGTACCCCATCCCAATAAACAGTACCCACTCCGATTGTGTTGAACGCGAGAGGGCCACTCACTCACTGGCTGGCTTTGGCAGCGTGCAAGGAACGCACACTGAGGGATTGTCCATTCCGTTTAGTGCCTCTGGGAAATTCGTAAACTAAACAGCCCTTGGAATGTAATAAGTGTGACAGACGTTGGTTTTCAGCCGCCTGCGGTATCGCGATTCCAATAGCACGCACAAGGACTGCAATCAGTCCCCGCCAAAGGAAGGAGAAAAAATTGTGTAGAATTTTTCTTCATTCACATCTCGAAGTGTAATTGAGTCGTATACTATTTTCATGTGCGTGTATGTGTGTGTATATATATATATATGTGTGTACATTTACGTAATGTGCGTAAGCACATACACGCACACACACACACGCCACCAGTATATATATATATATATATATATATATATATATATATATATATATATATATATGGTATGTTCAAGTCACTAACAACGGTCCATATCGAGGCCAAGTCTCACGTGAAATATGAAAAGGATTAAAGAGATAGAGACGTAAGGAGAGAGAGAGAGAGAGAGAGAGAGAGGAGGAAAAATAGTTTAAGAGTTTGGGAGGAAATGGAAAGCCAGCTCTTCTTTTTTGTTAAAAAGAAAAAAAAAAGAGGGAGGTCTTGGCTGCTGGGGAAAGGCATGAAAAGGTAGAGAGTTCCAAAAGCTTAGCCGTGTGCTGGAAAAAAAAAAGCAAGACATAACAACGCCTTAACTATGAGTTACCAACGGGTACATATACAGAAATCACCTGAAGCACTAGCTTGGTGGTTAGGATGACTGAGGGCAGAGGAAACAGCCAGGTCCTTTTTTTTTGGGGGGGGGGGGCGCAGGGCGCAGGGAGGCAGGAATCAAAGTAATATCCATAGAATAGAGAAAAGGAACCAAAAGTGCGACACAAAGCAGTTGCGTCAAGGTTTAAAGAAATGAAGATAAGTCAGGATTCATTTCGACTCTAACAGGCGTCACACGCAAAGAGCTCTCTGTAATCCATACATGGTCGAACCCCCTCCGATGCAAAATCAAAGCAGCTGTTCTAGAGAGAGAGAGAGAGAGAGAGAGAGAGAGAGAAGGATTCACGGCGTCTGGAATTGGACTCCTCCGTTCACAGAGGAAGACATAAAGCCATCTGTGTAAGGTGAGGTTACCCAAGAAAGGTTAGAACTTAACCAAGTTTGCTTACAGTGTTGATTGGTGGAACATGAGAGCTGCCAGGAGAGGCGGTGGAAGTTGTGAGGGGAAGGTGGGTGTGGGGTTTTTTTTTTTTTTTAGAAGGAGAGATTAGGCAAAAAGTGTGGTTTAGAGGCGTTAAACTGAATTTGGTCGCGCCTTGCCCCCAACCCCACGCCGCTGGGAGATCCTGTCTAAATTAGATTTCATTGAGGAAGTAGCGAGGAGCGGAGAGGGAAATCGAGCAAGATAAGAGAGAGCTGATGATATTGAAGGAGGTGGAGGAACGGAGTGTTGAACGGTTGGCTCCTGAGTACGACTGATTGTCTCGCTGAAGAAGGAAAAAGGAAGAGCGTGGGAGTAAGGAAGGGACCTTGAGGGACGCCGCTGTGTTGACGGGGGGGAAAAAGAGGAGGAGGGAGGAGAGAGAGGTGTTGATCCAGCGACAGTTATGGAGGCAGGTTGGCCATAGAGGAAGTAAGATATGGAGGAGTATAGTGAGGGAGGAAAGCCAAGAGAGAGGAGAGATATTAGATCAGCCCAGATGCCACACCTTATCCAAAGCTCCCGATGTATAAAGGGGTTCGAGCCCGCATGGGTTTGGAGCTTGTGTCGCGGGCCGTCGGTCCACAGTCAATCCAGCTGTTCATCCTCCCCCTCTATGAGGCTTGTCGATAAATTGGACACCTGTCTTAGGGTAGGATGTATCTATCTATCTATGATATATATATATATATATATATATATATATATATATATATAGAGAGAGAGAGAGAGAGAGAGAGAGAGAGAGAGAGAGACCCGCAAGTGAACCACTCTCTTTTTTTTTCTTAAAAAGCAATATAATAAGGGCTGGAGCGCTAGATCTAGCGCCTTTCAGCGGTCAAAACATTTTTTACGGGTTCCCGAAGACGTATCGGAAACCTTTTGAAACAGAGACGCCCGGACTGGGGACGTGAGGTGAACTTTGACCTTTCCTTATCTCCCTCCTTCATAGCATTATATTGTCCCATTCTCTGGTTGATTATATATATATATATATATATATATATATATATATATATATATATATATATATATATATATATATATATATATATATCATATATTATGTCATATATATGTCATATATTTCGAATGATTTCTGTAAGCTGTTCAAAAGCAAAAACTTCTCAAAAACTCCTTAATATATCCCCCTCCCCTCTCTTGGTGAGTGAGTGTATTCATCCATTTTCTCCTCGTCGTACTCATCCTCATGATGATGGGGCTTACTCATCCTCATGATGATGGGGCCTACTCATCCTCATGATGGTGGGGCTTACTCATCTTGACGGAGATGTCTCACGTCCTGCCCCTCTTCTCTCAATTTCCACTCAGCCTTCCTTGCGCCTCGTCGACTGACCAATCCCAGCTGTGCTTGCCTCTCTCTCTCTCTCTCTCTCTCTCTCTCTCTCTCTCTCTCTCTCTCTCTCTCTCTCTCTCTCTATTACCACCCCAGCAATGTATATTTTTTTTTTCTCTTTTTAATTCTTGCCTTCTTTCGCCAGTGACTTAAATCTCAGCCCCAGTTCAACCTTTCGTGGATGTAGTTTAAATGGGGACGAACAGGTGGGATGGCCGTGGACAGACTGCCCTGTCCAGGATTCGAACCCGGCCAGTAAGCGATCGCGAGTCATATAGTCGGCAACAACACGAACCATCACACCGCCACACTTTCGTGTGTATTCCTTGTATGATTCTTATCCTTCCAAGGCGTTTTTCTTCATATGATTTTTCGTTCATCTTGTTCATACTGGATTTAAAAGCCCGTTCACTGTACCCGTTCCCATCTCACACAGGCATAGAAGATCAGGTCCCTTTTTTTTTTTTTTTACTAGGATGCACTACGGTGGATAGCAAACGAACGCAAGGGAAATGTATCACGCGTTCAAAGGCCTTGATACGAGGACATCCAGTGTTGGTGGTAGGAGGAAAAAAAAAAAAAAGGATGGCTTAAGCGGTCGGTTCGCTAACGGTGCCTTAATGTGATGGTTCCATCTCCCTAGAACCATTAACCTAGAACCATTTATCTAGAACCATTAACCTAGAACCATTAATCTAGCACCATTAACGTAGAACTAATAACCTAGAACCATTAGCCTAGATCAGTTAACCTAGAACCATTAACCTGGAACCATTAACCTGGAACCATTAATCTAGAACCATTAAACTAGAACCATTAGCCTAGAGCGATCGATTTGCTAACGGTGCCTCAATGTGATGGTTCCATCTCCCTAGAACCATTAACCAAGAACGATTAATCTAGAACCATTAGCCTAGAACCATTAATCTAGAACCATTAACCTAGAACCATTAATCTAGAACCATTAGTGTCCCGGTGGTTCTTTGTGTCACGAACATTATCCTGATGGTTCTCTCCAACACCACCATCATAATCCTGATGGTTCTCTCCAACACCAACATCATCCCCATCCTGGTAGCTCTCTCCAACACCAACACCACCATTATCATCCTGTTGGCTCTTCTCCAACACCAACACCACCATTATCATCCTGTTGGCTCTTCTCCAACACCAACACCACCATTATCATCCTGTTGGCTCTTCTCCAACACCACCAACACCACCACCATCCTGGTGGCTCTCTCCATCACCACCATCACCACCACCATCCTGGTGGCTCTCTCTAACACCACCACCACCATTATCATCCTGTTGGCTCTTCTCCAACACCAATACCACCATTATCATCCTGTTGGCTCTCTCCATCACCACCAACACCACCACCATCCTGGTGGCTCTCTCCATCACCACCATCACCACCATTATCATCCTGTTGGCTCTTCTCCAACACCACCGCCGCCACCACCACCCTAGTGGCTCTCTCTCCAACACCAGCCATATAACCCAGCGTCTTCTTCCTCCTCCTCCCTCAAATCAATGGGTTATTGTCTTGTCGGGTTGACTTCACAGTGTGCCTCCTCCACCCCGCTACCAGACACACACACACACCTTATTTTTTCCCCCCTAACCTAAAATTCCAACTCTCCCCCCCTCTTCAACCGAACCTCCCCCTCCCCATCACCGCTCCTGGCGCCATCTGTATTCATCTTCACTGAATAATTGCTGGCAGCGGACAGAAAAAGGGGATGATGGTGTGGGGGAAATGGGACGACAAATGGGGGACGGAGGTCACTGGTCGTAGGCATGGTTGTTGATGTCAAGAACAGGGAAGGGGTAGAGAGGATTCCATCTCCCTTCCTCCTCCTCTTCTTCCTCCTCCTCCTCCTCCTCCTCCTCCTCCTCCTCCTACCCTCACCCCACTCCCTCCTCCTCTTCCCCCCTTCATCAGGGGTCCGAAGGATACGTGGATTGTGGCCAAAAAGGACCGATTCCAGGACTGATTTGTCCTTTGGTGAAAGAATGGGTTCTGAAGTGGTATGGGCAAATTCGCTTCCTTACATGTAGTTTGCTTCCTTATGTGTAGTTCAGTATATATAGTGTATGTGTGTGTGTGTGTGTGTTATCAAACAAAGAATGTGAGAGAGAGAGAGAGAGAAAAAAAAAAAAGAGTATGTTTACAATTTGTAACAAACGACCAAAGTTTTGGGAAAAATGACCCAAGTTCTAAACTTTGAGATTACGTCAGTTGCTTCGCAGCACAGACAGTCGACCAATGGCCACAGCGAATTCTAATTGCGTCATACCAGTTGACCAATGGCCATAGCACGTACGGTTTACGTCATATCAGTTCGCCAGTAACCATTGGATATACGAGTTACGTCATAGCAGTTGACCAATAGATATAGAATATACGAATTACGTCATAGCAGTTGGCCAGTAGCCATATAATATACGAGTCACGTCATAGCAGTTGGCCAGTAACCACAGAATATACGAGTCACGTCATAGCAGTTGACCAATACATATGAAATACACAAAATACGTCATAGCAGTTGACCAATAGATATGAAATACACAAAATACGTCATAGCAGTTGGCCAGTTGCCATATAATGTACGAGTCACGTCATAGCAGTTGGCCAATGACCATAGAATATACGAGTCACGTCATAGCAGTTAACCAATAACCACAACACATACGAGCCACACCTCACTAGTTGACCAATAGCCAGAAGACATGACAGTTACGTCATAAGGACCAGAACACGTCATAGTACAGCCCATGAGAGAAACGTCACCTGACTCGTCAGCCAATAGCCACAGGTCCCCTCTTGCGTCACGCGATGGCAGGTCGTCAGCAGGCCATGACGCATACAAATTGCGTCCCCGACGGATGTAATCGATGCTCGTGGCCGATGTGGTCCTCCGTGTGATAGCAGTTTTTGCCAACGTGAGGCACGGTGCATGAATTAATATTGCCATACACCCAGATGCCTTATATCAGGCACCTCAGAGCACCCGGGGTGGAATATAATCCCCCACGTCACTGGTGAGGTGAGTCGTAACCTTACGTCAGGGGTGAGTGACGTCGTAAAAGGTGATTATCATCGTTATTATTCTCTTCACCATTTAGCAAATGATGTGTGATATATACGTGTCATCGAAGGTGACCAGTTGCATGGCAGTGACAGGTGCCTTCGTAGGTGGGGTAACCAGCAGTCGTAAGGTGCGACAGTTACGTCACAGTAGGTAATGTATCACGCAAAACGTCACTTGCCTCACAATTGCGACCAATTGGAAGGAACAAGTAAGTTACGTCATAGAAGATAGTGATGACGTGATAGTCACGTCACGGAAGATGACCAATTACAAGGGCACACGCGAGTTACGTCATAGAAGATAGTGGTGACGTGACAGTCACGTCACGGAAGGTAACCAGTTACAAAGGCACACGCGAGTTACGTCATAAAAGATAGTGACGTGTTAGTCACGGCAGAGAAGCCGAACCAATTACAGGGCGCACGCGAGTTACGTCATGAAAGATAGTGACGTTTAGTCACGGCACAGAAGCCGACCAATTACAGGGCACCAATGAGTTACGTCACGGAAGATAGTAATAACACCTGCCATAATATCCTCCACGTCGAAGGTCATCGATTATTAAGGGCATGCGAATCAAACCCCCCCAGGGGAAAGGCTGGGCGCCAGAGGGGCGCTCAGAGAGGGATATGATGTTGGGGGGGGGAAGACCTGGTGGTCACACCCTGTGAAAGCACAACAAGCAGTTGTCTCATGGAAGAGGCAGGCAGGACTTGGAGGAGGAGGAGGAGGCACTAGGTGTAGCATGGAGGAGGAAGAGGCGCTAGCTGTAGCATGGAGGAGGAAGAGGCACTAGCTGTAGCGACGAGAAGGAGGAGGAGGCAGTAGCTGTAGCGAGGAAGAGGAGGCACTAGCTGTAGCATGGAGAAGGAGGAGGAGGAGGCAGTAGCTGTAGCGAGGAGAGGGAGGAGGAGGAGGCAGTAGCTGTAGCGAGGAGAGGGAGGAGGAGGCAGTAGCTGTAGCGAGGAGAGGGAGGAGGAGGCAGTAGCTGTAGCATGGAGAAGGAGGAGGAGGAGGAGGCAGTAGCTGTAGCATGGAGGAGGAGGAGGAGGAGGCAGTAGCTGTAGCGAGGAGGAGGAGGAGGAGGCACTAGCTGTAGCGAGGAGGAGGAGGAGGAGGAGGAGGCAGTAGCCAGGAGCTGTAGCGAGGAGGAGGAGGAGGAGGCAGTAGCTGTAGCGAGGAGGAGGAAGAGGAGGCACTAGCTGTAGCATGGAGGAGGAGGAGGACGAGGAGGAGGAGGAAGCAGTAGCTGTAGCGAGAATGAGGAGGAGGAGGAGGCAGTAGCTGTAGCATGGAGGAGGAGGAGGAGGCAGTAGCTGTAGCGTGGAGGTGGAGAAGGCAGTAGCTGTAGCATGGAGAAGGAGGGGGAGGAGGCAGTAGCTGTAGCATGGAGAAGGAGGAGGAGGAGGCACTAGCTGTAGCGAGGAGGGAGAGGAGGTACCAGCTTGAGGGAGGATGGAGGAGGAGGAGGAGGAGAAGAGAGAAGAGAGGCGAGGGGAGAGGAGCTGTCGTCTATGGCGTTCATCATGAGGGCTTCACCGACGAGTGTGACGGGTATTGGCAGGCGTTGAGGATCCTCGGAGTCTCACAAGTATAACCAAATCCTTTGCTCGACGATACGAGGAACTGCTGAAGGAGGGAGGGAGGGAAGGAGGGACGGGAGCGGGCGGGCGGGAGGGCGGGCGCGCCAGGCGAGGCCCCTCCTGTTGCCAGGGTCAGCTGGGGTCTCGCTTACGGAGTCTCGGGTCTTGTTACGTAACATCTGTCTCTACATCTGTGTTCTCACACACCACTATGATACCCATGATGGCTCATAACCATCTAATAACTGGTTGTCCTAACCACTTTAAGAACCATTGAGAGTTTGACTAGGTTTAGATAGACTGGTAGGACGTAAGAAAAGGGTGAAATAATTAAGGTCCCGGTCTGTTTTGCCAATTTACAGGCCATAGACATTGTAAACAAACACAGTATGTGGATCATTCATTGTGTGTTACATCACTACGGTGTTACGCTGGGCTGTGTGGAGGTCACGGGGGCAATGTATTAGTCTATTGTTATCATGGAAGGCATCTGGTCTCCGGGGATATAAGTCTGCTTACGCTCCATTTCCAGAAAACTTCGTGTTCTTTATTAAGTTCTGTCGTCCCCCCGGGCACTGAGCGAGCGCACCTGAGAGCAGTAGGCTCCCTGTGACCAGGGACGGACCTTTCTAGATATAGCGGGTTTTGCTATACACGTTCTTAGCTTATGGATGCAGAAGCGTCAAGCGTCAGACGCCCACTGAGTACACGTAGCAACCCAGGTGGCTATCGAGGCGTAGCCAGAGAGGCAGTGGGTACCTGGTATGAGGGCAGCCTTATGCCTCACCTAGACTTGAAACAGCTTCGTTTACCCTCGCGTCATCACTCACGACCTGAGGATGTGATGTTCTATACAAGTCACCAAACAGACACACGCGTTTGGACCTTTTGTTTCAAACTTACCCACACCTGTCGCAGTGTTGGAGATGAGGGGGAGAGAGAGACACCTTCCCCCTACACCTGTGGCAGTGTTGGAGATGAGGTAGAAGGACACTTACCCCCTACACCTGTGGTAGTGTTGGGGATGAGGGAGAGCCACCTACCTACACCCTATGGTTGGAGGGGGCCCGGTAACGTTCCCCGCCCGCTGCCTCGTCAAGGGCCCTGACCTCACTAGACAAGGGTTTGTGCAAAGATTGTGGGTCGTCGGGGCTGGGGATTTGGACTAATCCATTCCCTCCCCGGCGAGGGGGAGGCGTCCGCCACCGCCCACCCCGCCCGTTGCTAGTCCGTTCAGCCCTCCCACCCACACATCCCCGTGCGGCCTCGCCCAGCGATGCAAAGTGGAACTAGTGAGTTAAACCTTAAAAAAAAAAGAAATTGATGTAGCTTTTTTTCCTAACGAAACCGACCCTTATGTGAAGGTTCACTAAACTAATAACATCCATATTTACGTATGCAAATGACGGGAATCTCACACGGCGCCCCTCATCTTTTTTTTTTTTTGATTCGGTCACTCTGGCCAGGAATTGAGGGGTTGATAGGGGCAGAATTCTCTCTCAGGTGTAGATAGAATACACAAGGTGGAGTAGATGATACACGAGGCGAGAGTGAACCTGCCTTTGTGTGGACGCGTCAGGAACAAACGAATGATGGCCCCTCTCGCACACACACACACACACACACACACACACACACACACACACACACACACGTCCCTCCCAATCTCTGGCTGTATTGGGTACTCGAACCATAGCCCTCCATTCACAGACAATCCCCGCATTTCGGCCCGCCCCGACCGCCTCACTTAATCCTGCTACGCTCACTACCACATCTCCGTCCCTCACTGACATGGTCGTTCATCGCCCCGTCAGCTCGTCACACATCACACAGTGGGTACTTACCGGATTCCACCTGCCTGTGGACACACCACGGGTGAAACTTCACCCTGGGCAAAGTGGTATCACCGGGGTAGACTTCAAGGGGAAATCAAGCACCACCTCTTGACACAAGTTCCCCCATGGGGAAGATTGTACTCCTCCCAGCGCCCGCTGGCGAAGATACGGCCGTCCTCCCTCCCTTTCCGTATCCATTACCTGTTTACCCATCTACTCTGGCCCCGCATCCACCACTGAGGAACTCGCGTCTTGCATTAAATATGCATTAAGTCTTGGGACACGCCAAAGCTCATTTAAGTTGGCCCTGTGACACAGTCTTCAATGAATTTAAATGATCCCGTGACCCCCATCCTTGGAAGGTGTGGCCCAAGGAGCTCAGCAGTGGTTGGATGGTGTCAAAAGGTCACTCTTTGACCCCGACCGAGGAGGTCACCTGTGGCAGAGCCGTCGCTAAGATATATCAAGGAACACATTTGACAGAACTCCGCCGAACGGACGGGGTGTAGGTGGATTACGCCGGGAAATAAAGAGAGAGAAGAAATGCGTGATGGAATGATATATATATATGCCTGATGGAACAGATCGAGGTATGGGACTCTAAGTTAACCTTAGAGGGTCTGCGAACTCGCGACAATAAGGGGAAACTGTCATGGTCACTGGCGAGGAGGGGAAATTGACGAGGTAATTCATCCGTCAGGTTCGGCGGTACAGGGTGCGACCTGCTGTATGCGTTGGATCTACGAGAGCTTATGTAGTTTTACGGTTTCAGTTTCCATCTCTCTTTTTATTTTACGTTTTCTGCCTCGTGTAGGTTTCGAGTTTGGCTGCCTGGGGAAAGTTCCCAGAGAACCGTTAGATCCTCTGTCTCTTCTCTCTCTCTCTCTCTCTCTCTCTCTCTCTCTCTCTCTCTCTCTCTCTCTCTCTCACACACACACACACAGACAGCATACATAAGATTAAGAAGTTGTGTGACATTAGAGAATCTTTCAGAGTGTAAAAGAAAAAACTCCACTTCCCCGTACGGTAAAAATGGGTAATCGCAAGTAACTACTCACAAATAGTGTAAATAATCACAAGTTGTGTAAATAACCAACCGAAACTGGTGTAGGCGAAGTGGATGGACGAATTCCATTGTTTTTTGTTTTTTTTTCCACATCTGTTCACTCACGACAGGTGCCAGACACTTGCTCGTCACCAAGCTAGTAGTAATATTCCCACCCACAAGAACCAATCGCTCGGCCAGTACCACATTTGCATATACCACATTAGGTAACCATAGCCTCAGATACGTCCATACGCAATTAGTGGAAAATTGGCCGAAGGCTTCGTGGCGACACGGCAGTGAATTATGGAGGAGATAGGGAGATGGCCAGCCAGCCAACCAACGAGGGGCTGGAAGGGTGAGCGAGGGGGGCCTGGAAGGGTGAGCGAGGGGGCCCTGGAAGGATGAGCGAGGGGGGCCTGGAAGGAGGATGGGTGAGGGGCTGGCTGGAAGGGCGGGAAGTAGGCTGAAACGATGGGCAGAGGGGGACACAAGCAGGATGCCTGAGGATTGTGAGAAAGGCGAAGGGAAGAGACGTTTAGCCAAGACAGGAAGGATCCATGAAGTTTAAGGAGGGCTGGAATGGTCCGAGAGGGACGTAGGGCTGAAGAGAAAGGGGCTGGAAGGTGTTAACGAAGGCTAGAAGACTTATGAAAGGTCTGGAAAAGTTAGCGAAGACTAGAAGAGGTATGAAAGGCCTGGAAAAGTTAGCGAAGGCTAGAAGAGGTATGAAAGGCCTGGAAAAGTTAGCGAAGGCTAGAAGAGTTATGAAAGGTCTGGAAAAGTTAGCGAAGACTAGGAGGGTATCTGGAAGGGACCTGGGTCACCAAGTAATTGGCTAGGGGCTTAACTCCGGGCTAGAATGGATAGTAAGGGATACGTTGCTGGGCGGGAATCGAGACGGATAGGAGGGGATGGGAAGTGCAACGGGGATCAAGACAAATACGGAAAGAATCTGAAGGATTAACGACGAGGACGGAGTGGGACATCGAGGGATAGCAGGTTTAAAGACGTTCGAGAGGTTTATGAACTGAAAGGTTTAGCGAAGGGATAGGAAGGTTATGCAAAAGGGTGAAAGGTTTAACAAGGAGCTGGAAGGGGTGGCGAGGGATGAAGAAAGGTTTAACAAGGAGCTGGAAGGGGTGGCGAGGGATGATGAAGGGTTGAGCAAGGGCTAGAAGGGATGGTGAGGGATGAGTGGCTTAACAAGGGCTGGAAAAGGATAACGAGGGTTGAAGGGTTTAACAAGGGCTGGAAGGGATAGCGAGGGTTGAAGGGTTTAACAAGGGCTGGAAGGATTTTCGAACGACGTGGGGTGCAGCGAGAATTAAAGGGGCTGGCCAGGTCTGGAAGGGTCAACGAGGGAAGTGAGATTGAGCGGGGGCTGGATACTTCATGGAATGATGCGAGGCTCAGCGTGGCGCTGCCAGGTTTGACGGTGGCTGGAAGGGCTAGAGAGGGCTACAGGGGATGTGGAGTGACGAGAGGTGTAGCCAGAGAGCTGGAGGGAATGATAAGAAATGATAGGATCGATAAGTGATGGATAGCTTAGCTGATGATGGGAAGCTTCACGAAGGGCTGGAAAGGTTGATCAGGACTGGAAGGATTGAGCATAGCTGGAAGGGTTGATCAAGGCTGGAAAGGCTGATAAGGAGTGGAAGGGTTGATCATAGCTTGGATGATTGATCAAGGCTGGAAGAGTTGATGAGAAGTGCAGGGGCGGGAGAGGGGATAGAGGAGATAGGGAGCTCTGGAAAGCCGGGCAGGAAAAAGAGAGAATCTTTAAATATTCTTACTTTTGTTTGATCTTATTTCTCAATATCGCAGCATCGAATATTTTTTTTTTCTAGATCTACTGGTTAGTGAGGCTGGAGGGCTTCATAACACTGGAAGGGTTATTGAGGGCTGGCTGGAGGGGTTACATAAGACTGGAAAGGTTATTGAAGGCTGGAAGAATTAAACAAGACCATAAGAAATATTGAGGGCTGGAAAGTCTACACAAGACTAGAACGGTTGATAAGGGCTGGAAGGTTTACACAAGCCTGGAACGGTTAGTGAAGGCTGGAAGGTTAAGCTATGGCTAGAAGGGTTACACAAGACTGGAAGGTTCAATGAGGTCTGGAGGCGTTACACAACAACGGAAGAGCTAACGAGGCAGGCCTGGAAAGGTTTACACAAGACTAGAAGGGTTAACGAGGCATGGAAATGTTGCACAAGGCAACCAGGGTTAACGAGGTCTGTGATGGTAGTTTCAGGTGATGATAATGACCATGATGGCTTATTGGTCATCGGGACAATATACAGGGCGGTGGGGAGGGCGTGTGGTATACAAAGGCCTAACCCACAGGGTCATCAGATGTATAGTACAGACTTTTGGTCTTAAACATTTCCAGATTTCCTAGGATAGAGCCCTGGGTTCGAATCCCGGCTGTTGGGTTCTCTTCGTTGTACATCAACTAATTGCTATATTCATTTCTTGTATCTCCCCTGATGATGTGATTATGACACGAAAGTGCACTTGGGAACTTATCGTGATTCATTTCCCCGTGGACTCTTAGGAATATATATACATATATATATATATATATATATATATATATATATATATATATATATATATATATATATATATATATATATAAAGAAAATAAGTTAAATCAGCCTTGTTTGGAGAGAGGACTGGACTGATAAGCTGATAAGAATGAGATGAAAAATGAAGCATTGTCCGGGGGGCGTCAGCCAAACCACCAGAGCCATGAGGACGAGACGCAGAGGGCGAGGACAGACGTGCAGAGCGAGGCCGCGTACAGCGAGACACAGCCAGGGCGTAAAGGGGAAAGGTATGCGATGCGCCTCACGAGGGGGGAATGATTGGCTCCTGGCCTATACTTTGCCCACCCTCTTTTTCTACCTTCCTCCCACGTTACAGAGTACGGCACTCCGGGGTAATACGTCGGTAGAACCGGCGATAAATAATGATTTCGTAAATGGCTGTGTCGAGGGGATGTATTAACGTCGTCTACCACCTTCCGCTGTGGGTGAGAGGGAGGGAGGGAAGGGAGGGAGGTCACTGACTGTACGAGTGACGGAGAGGTACCCGGCCAGTGTGACGGAGAGGTACTAGGCCAGTGTGACGGAGAGGTACCAGGCCAGTGTGACGGAGAGGTACCAGGCCAGTGAGAGGGGGAGTTGGGTAATAGCGAAAAAGGTGTGGATGCGTTCGTGGTTGACCTTGATGGTAAGCAGTTCACCAGGGGATATTTGACCTGTCTAGGATGAGGGGGAGGGAGGGGGCCGGGCTACGATTCTTGTGACGCAATGGGGAGAGCAGGCTGGGTTTATGTGACGCAGGGAGGAGACGCGGTCTGGCGTGCTTGTGACGCAGGAGGGGCGCAGTCTGGGCGTATGCGACGCACTGGCGATTCAGGACGAACGCAATATGGGTCTTCGTAACGCAGGGAAGAGGGAAGAGTGAGCAGCAGTTTGGATGTATGTGACGCAAGGGGAGGGACGCAATCTACGTGTGACGCACGGGGGACGCAAGGAAGACCCAGCCCTTGTTTGCGACCCGTCGCATCTAATCTTCCATCGGAAAAAAAAAGGTTAAATTATGAATAGATTATCCATGTTAAAGGCGGCCCAGAGCCGGGGGTCTGGTCCTCATTCTCCCGCAATCTGCAGGTCTAGTGAGGAGGGGCGTGGTGTGGTGGAGAATGTGGTGGTGTTGGTGGTGGTGTTGGTGGTAGTGCTGGTGATGTTGGAATGGTGAATAGAGGAAGTTGTGGTGGAGGTGATGATGGTGGTGGAGAAGGTAATGGTGGTGAAGGTAGTGGTGGCGGAGAAGGTAACTGTGTTGGTGGAGAAGGTAATTGTGGTGGTGGAGATGGTAATGTTCACTTGACGCGTGTTTCTTTAACGCTCGCTCACTTGACAGTTGTTCATTTGAACACTCGTTTATTTGACACTTGTTATCTTGACACTCACGACTTTTAACAGTCGTTCTGTCGTTCATTTGGCACCTGTCCCTTTGACACCTGTCCCTTTGACATCTCGTGTTCATCGTCGCCCCTTACGCTATAAGGCGCTGGTGATGGTATACGCAAGGACCATCAGAGATAGCCACGCATTCTATACGCAAAAGATAGCTACGCCATCTATAGGCAAAGCTAGCCACACAGTCGATAAGTTCGCTGTACGAGTCGCTTCGCAGCGTACACGAAGGGATCGTTCGCTATACAGGTGTCGTAAGAGCGTGCTGGAAGCGACCATCTCTTTCGTCATACCCATTGCTCTTTGCTGGCAGTGTTGCAGGCGATGGCTAACGTGGAAGAAATGTGGATCATTTCCACTTAGCGTTGGCGCGCTTCCCTGATTTTCCCCATGTTGTTCGGCAACCCACATGGGGCAACGAGGAACGCATACAGACTCGCAAACGAGACGTAGGAATGGTGCGAAGTACGAGGAATGGGACGGAAGAAATGGTGAAGAACGAAGGAACAGTTGAGAGGAGCTGAGAATACCGAGAGAGGAAGAAGATGAAGAGGAAAGAACTCGGACGACACGGGACTTAAAAGAAAGACGAAGGAAGGATGGTAGAAGATGAGAGAAGCAGGCGAGTGAAGAGGGAAGTAACGGGTTGAGAGGGAGGGAGGGAGGGTGAGAGAGAGAGGAGGAGGAGGAGGCGAGAGAGGGAGGTCAATAACGCGAAGGTGGTGGATGAGGGAGGCGGCGGAGGCGGCCTGGATGTAGCAGGAAGGCGGTCAGCTGAAGCCTTGATATTGATGGCGTGTGTTGACGAGACTCGGCCGCTCTGGTGGCCAGGGGTAGCTCTGTGGCCACACACACACACACACACACACACACACACACACACACACACACACAATCAACTCAGCACGGATCCGCATCGTGGGGGGACCCCGCTTGGGTTCGAGTCTCAGGGCGTGGCTGGAAGCCCACAGTCAAACGACGTGTTCGTCCTCCCCGCCTCAATGGGTGGACGGTGAGAGTGGGCAGAGGACCTATGCGTTCTGAAGGCCCGGGACGATGTTCTCTGTAGTCCTCGTTAAAGGCTAGGGCAGGAGGGGGGGGGGAGACAATTGCTGGGGGGAAAGGGAGGGGGATGAAACCGTGTCTAACGAGTCACAAAAACACATACTCTCAGGGTCAAAGGGCCAAAATGGTGGCGGCCCCAAAGGTTAAATGGCCCCGCTAATGGACCGGTTAAGTTAAAAGGCTGTGGCTGTGAGGAGGGAGGGAGGAGGATGCAGAGAGAGAGAGAGAGAGAGAGAGAGAGAGAGAGGCAGAGACAACTGTAAACAAACTCAGGGGGAGCGGGCTGTGAGCGAGCTAAGTGCTGATGATGACAGTGATAATGAAAGCGAAGTCGGAGGAGAGGAGGAGGAGGAGGAGGGAAAACGAGTAGGCTAGAGGGGATAGGAAAAAGGAGAGGAGGAGGAGGAGGAGATGTAGCTGGTGTGAGAACAGAGAGAGAACACACGTCGAGGGCGACGGTGATATATACATCCAGTCTGTCGAGCGACCTACCCTCCCTCGCTCTGGGCCCAGATGTTACCGTCGCAATGTAACAGGAGATGAGACTGACGCAGAGCAGTGTCGTAGCGAATGA
>NC_092276.1:1792500-1827500 GCF_036320965.1 Panulirus ornatus
AGTCGGTCTATCGAAAATCGTTGGCTGGATCTACCAGGACTAGCAGCAGCAGCAGCAAGCAGGAGGTCGACCGAATCGGACCGGTCGATCCGGTCGGGGGAATATATGGTAGATCGACCAGAGTCTCGTTGGGGAAAGAAAGGGTGTCTTTTACTGATTGCGATGTACGACGCCGAGGTGATTCGGTCGATGGTCTACGAGTGGTGAGAGAGAGAGAGAGAGAGAGAGAGAGAGAGAGAGAGAGAGTGTAAGAGTGTGAGAGTGTGTGAGAGAGTGAGAGTTTGTGTGTGTGTGTGTGTCTGAGAGAGAGAGAGAGAGAGAGAGAGAGAGAGAGAGAGAGAGAGAGAGAGAGAGAGAGTGAGAGTGTATGAGAGAGAGAGAGAGAGTGTATGAGAGAGAGAGAGAGAGAGAGAGAGAGAGAGAGAGAGAGAGACAGAGAGAGAGAGAGAGAGGGGTATATGGTGCAGTAATCAGTCTTCGAGGTTTAGCATGTAATGGTTCTGAGTGACTCTCTCACTCACTGTGTGTGTGTGGGAGAGAGAGAGAGAGAGAGAGAGAGAGAGAGAGAGAGAGAGAGAGAGAGGAGATCGCGTCGCGGGAAGTTTTGTGTCGGGGGTCCTGATTGGTTTAAGGCTCTGGTTGTGGGGGGAGGGGAGAGAAGAGGGGAGGGGAGAGGGGAGAGGGGAATCGGTTGAGGGGAAATCTGATTAGTTTGTGGTGTGTTGAATCGCTGGTTCGGCGATGCTTGAAGGGGTTCTGGGAAGCGGAGGCTGGGAGGTTTCGCCGGCTTCGCCCGGAGTTTCGTTTTCCCCCCTCATCAAGCCTGGTGGCTGTGTGAGGTTCCGTGGCTCACTAAGCTTGGCTGTGAGTTTCGATGGCTCACCTTGTTTGTATGCGTGAGTTTCTACCGACTGTCCAAGCTCGGCTGTGAGTTTTCGCTGACTCCCCAAGCTCGGCTGTGAGTTTTACTTGCCTCGTCAAGCTTGGCTATGAGTTTCACTTGCCTCGCCAAGCTTGGCTGTGAGTTTCACTTGCCTCGCCAAGCTTGGCTGTAAGTTTCACTTACCTCCCAAAGCTTGGCTGTGAGTTTCACTTGCCTCGTCAAGCTTGGCTTTGAGTTTCACTTACCTCCACAATCTTGGCTGAGAGTTTTACATATCCCCCCCAAGCTTGGCTGTGAGTTTCACTTGCCACTTGCCTCGTCAACCTTGGCTGTGAGTTTCACTTACCTCCCCAAGCTTGGCTGTGAGTTTCACTTGCCTCGTCAAGCTTGGCTGTGAGTTTCACTTGCCTCGCCAAGCTTGGCTGTGAGTTTCACTTGCCTCGCCAAGCTTGGCTGTAAGTTTCACTTACCTCCCAAAGCTTGGCTGTGAGTTTCACTTGCCTCGTCAAGCTTGGCTGTGAGTTTCACTGAGTCCTCAAGGAGAAAACTCTCGCGGCTGAAACTACAATATATTGGAAGGGGACCACGACTGACCCCGTCTCATTCGGTGATTTGGTCATCGCTTAAGGGCGAAAACTTAACTGATAGACGAGCAGTTAAGGGAAATACCTGAAGACAGAAGTGAGGCAAAGCATGGAGGTAAGAATGGAGAGAGAGAGAGAGAGAGAGAGAGAGAGAGAGAGAGAGAGAGAGAGAGAGAGAGAGGCGAAAAAAAGGAGGAATCGTTGATTAAAAAAAAAAAGGAGAGGGACATAGGAGGCTTGGGATGACAAAGAAACAGATAGGAGAGAGAGAGAGAGAGAGAGAGAGAGAGAGAGAGAGAGAGAGAGAGAGAGAGGCGAAAAAAAGGAGGAATCGTTGATAAAAAAAAAAAGGAGAGGGACACAGGAGGCTTGGGATGACAAAGAAACAGATAGGAGAGAGAGAGAGAGAGAGAGAGAGAGAGAGAGAGAGAGAGAGAGAGAGAGAGAGAGAGAGAGAGAGAGAGGCGAAAAAAAGGAGGAATCGTTGATAAAATAAAAAAGGAGAGGGACACAGGAGGCTTGGGATGACAAAGGAACAGATAGGAGAGAGAGAGAGAGAGAGAGAGAGAGAGAGAGAGAGAGAGAGAAATATATCGATCAAAAGAAAGAGTAAAGAGAGGAGTGAGAGGCGGTAGTGATGCAACGCGTATAGCTGAGAACTGGTGACCGTGGCCACAGCTGTGGTGGTCGTCCAGGTTCGTGGCCACAGCTGTGGTGGTCGTCCAGGTTCGTGGCCACAGCTGTGGTGGTCGCACAGGTTCGTGGCCATAGCTGTGGTGGTCGTCCAGGTTCGTGGCCACAGCTGAGGTGGTCGTACAGGTTCGTGGCCACAGCTGTGGTGGTCGTCCAGGTCTCTGCTCTCAGAGCTGTGGTCGTGTTTCCGGTTGTACTCATTGCTGCTGTTGGTGTAGCCAAACACTCTCTCTCTCTCTCTCTCTCTCTCTCTCTCTCTCTCTCTCTCTCTCTCTCTCTCTCTCTCTCGCGTGTGTCTCTCTCTTCCTCCGTGTCAGTCGTCGTCTCCTTTGTTTCTCGCAGTGTGGCGAGCACTCGGGGAAACTCCTATACTGTGCAATACAAAAAAGGAATATACAGACATCAACAGCTGTTCCTCTGGCTCCCTCTCGAAGTTGTTTGTGGTAATAAAGGTGGAGTAGAACTCGGAGATCAGGGTGGTGAGAGTAGAGATGCTAACAGATAACTTTAGGAGAAAGTATTTGTAAATAGTATATATATATATATATATATATATATATATATATATATATATATATATATATATATATATATATATATATAATATATATATATATATATATATATATATATATATATATATATATAATGTATATATGTGTGTGTGTTGGAAAGGATCACAATTTTGCGCGTGATCAAGATATTCCTATGAGTCCACGGGGAAAATGAAACACGAAAAGTTCCCAAGTGCACTTTCGTGTAATAATCACATCATCAGGGGAGACACAAGAGAGAAATATAACATGTTTACCAAATGGCGTCCTAGCTTCGTATCTTCGATGTAGATCAACTGACTGTTATATTTCTCTCTTGTGTCTCCCCTGATGATGTGATTATAACACGAAAGTGCACTTGGGAACTTTTCGTGTTTCATTTTCCCCGTGGACTCACAGGAATATATATGTGTGTGTGAGAGAGAGAGAGAGAGAGAGAGAGAGAGAGAGAGAGAGGAGAGAGAGGAGCAATTAACGGCAGTCATAGACTCGTAGGGAAGTGATTATTTTCATGTTTATTCGTAAACGTGTTTATGGTACGGCTTTACAACTACTTTGCGAACCGGTAAATCATTCCTTCCTGCGAATAGCCTTCTTGTTGGAGAGAGAGTACTTAGCCTCAGTCGAAGGAGAAGCGTTTGCCCACACGAGCATGTATTCATCACTTCGAAGTTGGAATAGACGAATGTAACCTCTTATTAGCTACGCAAGTCGAGGTTTATCATCATTCAGGCCTTTGGTGATGTCGAATACCTGTGTTCGATCACCTCTCGAACTTCTCAAATGCCTCTGAGGTTCATAGGGTTTGCTTCTTCGTCTGAGAAGCATCTCTGTAAGCTCACCTTTGTCCTCTCTCTGAATTAGTCTACGTCTTTTTTCCAACGTAGGCTGACCAGAACTGAACACGAAGATCAAGGTGAGGGAGGGGGACCCCGCCGTGAATCGTAGAGACGAGGTTTAGTTTTCTAGACTCGAATGGTGACGGCCTTCATTTTAGCTACTAGAATCTTGTTTCCCCTTTTGTTATAGCATATGTCCGTCTGCTTTTACTTGTCCTTAGGTCACCAGAGATTATTACCACCATAATCTCTTCGCTCATCTCCTCCTCGCATCTCAGCACGACTCGTATACTGTTGCTCGCCTCTTCGTTTTTAATGCCGCTCTTACACGCTTGGATAAGCTGATCTTTAAAAGAGCGATGAGCCAAGGCGTACAAAAGCGCCTAGGTTTACAACGCTTAATCTCAGCTGTTTATACGCTATTTATAGCGTTTTCTGGTCTTGATTACCTGGATGAGTACGTAACTGTTGGCTCTTAAGCTATGAACGTGATAGGAATGATTAGATTCGTATCATTTGATATCATGTCGTCCGATCTTGCGCTTCCAGTGTTCATACGGGAAGAATTGCATCCGTATGTCATTGAAGTACACGGTGCCTGTCGATCGTTAGTTAGGATGGCAATGTCTTCGGCCAGTTGTGGTAAATTCACGAGTGTTGTTTTTTTTTGGGGGGGTTTCTTTTTGTATCTTTTCTTTTTTCAGAAATGGGGTTGGTCTCTCGGGCGACAAGCCTGAGACAGGATTCTATTGATTTTTGGAAGCTAGTCTCGTTTATGGGTCAAGGTTGCCGGTGAAGCAAACGGAGGCTCTCCACGCAGGCTGGCAGGCAAGGCAGAGCAAAGCGAGCAAGCAAGCAAGCAAGCAGGCAGGCAGGACAAGCATCGACATGGTTCCCCCCCTTGCTCTTCCGCAAGGCCCAGCGGGATTCGAAGTCTGCATCGCGTGCGTCACGAACTCCAAAGAAACGTCTACCTGAAGGAATGGAGAGAATGGGGGGCGCGGGGGCGGGGGACGACCACTGTCCGTCCTGCCGCCCCATCTCGTGTGCATCCTGGGCGTCTTCAGGGGTCCGGTCCTCGACGTGGACAGCGGTTGGTGCCTCCCTCACCAACAGGGTGGGAGGGACTTCGAGGACGATCGTCGCCTCGTCTCACCAGCAGCAGGAAGGAAGCCAAAATGACTTCATGTCGAGCAGGTGGTGCGTGTGGTACCTCAGACAGGGGCAGGTGGTCATCCTGTGCCTCTCACAAGAGGCAGGTGGCCATCCTATGCCTCTCACTTGGGGCAGGTGGCCATCCTATGCCTCTCACAAGGGGCAGGTGGTCATCCTATGCCTCTCACAAGGGGCAGGTGGCCATCCTATGCCTCTCACTTGGGGCAGGTGGTCGGGATGTGCCTCTCTCTCTAGGGGCAGATGGTCGTGATGTGCCTCTCTCTAAGGGCAGATGGTCATGATCTGCCTGTCACAAGGGGCAGGTGGTCACCCTATGCCTCAAACAAGGGGCAGGTGGCCATCCAGTGCTTCTCACTAGTGGCAGGTGTTCTTCCTGTGCCTCTCCTTCATCACTATCCATTACATTCTTCAACTCTCTCTTTCCTCTCACTCCCTTTCTTTCTCTTCTTTAAATTCCTCCATTTTCTCTCGTCTTCCAAGCCTCCTATCTTATCTCCAGGTCACATCTTGTTTTCCTTAGGTGTTCCAGTCTTCCGTGTCGTTTGATTGTCCTTAGGTTGTCATTCTTTCCAGTTCACGTTTGACCTGAACAGCTTTGTTTGGCAGCCCTCCACATGCATTGATTTTACATCCTTTGTCATCTCAAATTGTTCCTCTGTTTTTCCCTTTTTTTTAAAATAATTTCTTATATTCTGGATATTTCATTTTGGGTATATTGTAAAATCCAAAGGGACAGTATTCGCAACTACATGTAAAGTGCTCAAGATTTTCCTGTTTTTGGATATAACTTGACCCTGGCAGGTGGTGGGTCTAAAGGACCAAGTAACCCACCACCAATCACGAGGCTTCGTTGTGTTCTATCCTTTCTTAAAGGTGTAGTCAGGAGTGACCAACTTGGCAGCCAGTAGTGGCCAATTTGGCAGCCCACAGCGGCCAGCTTGGCAGCCAAGAATGGGCCCGAAGAACTTGGCAAAGCCTGTATGTTGCTGATTGCCTTCGTCAGTCCAGCAGGTCTGTGGCGCGATGGCGAGTCGTTCTCCCGGCCTTCCCGCGGTAGCAGGAGCATTGGTAGAGCAGGGAGGCTATTTCGGTCCTGTTTTAGGCTTGTCTGACGGAGGCGATCTCCCAGTGGAATTGGCAGATCCTCCCCCGCCACCGCCGCCTCCTGCTGCTGCTGCTGCGCCTCGCTCTCTCTCTCTCTCTCTCTCTCTCTCTCTCTCTCTCTCTCTCTCTCTCTCTCTCTCTCTCTCTCTCTCTCCTCTCTCTCTCTTCCTCCTCCTCCTCCTCCTCCGTCCCTCCCTCCCTCAGAGAGGCTGAACCACACCGCCATCTCAGGTTGTTTCATCTCATCTGCGTGGCCCACCAAGCTCCCCCACTCTCCTCCTCTCCCTCAAGAGCCCCGCTAGCTCCCCGGTTCTCCAGGACACAGCAGCTCCTCCTCATCTCGACTTAGCCCAACTGGTGTAACCTGCTGGCACCGAAGTGCTCAGGCAGGTCGCGGAAGACGTCCGCTTGTCTTGCTACCAAATCACTGGCACGGGATGATGTCGGACGCTGGAAGCCCCAGAGCGATTGCGAACTGTGGGTGGACGTGGTTTCACGTAGGCTCGAGTTCTTGAGCAGAGAGAGAGAGAGAGAGAGAGAGAGAGAGAGAGAGAGAGAGAGAGAGAGAGAGAGAGATCCTACCTATACCTCCCTCCCTACGAGGAGATATTGCCGTGGCGGCGGTGCTAGCGCGTTTCGCTCACCGTTTTAGACTCGTCATGGTGACTTTAGCGATGTCTCTCTCTCTCTCCGACCGCCCGCCTCCCTTCCTCCCTTGCTCATACTCTGCTTGTGTAATGTTTGAGGAGGAGGAGGAGGATATGGTCGACGAGAGACAGAGAGCCACGGGAAACGACGACAACGACCGCCGAGTCTAACCACTCGACTAATAAGCCTTGGATATACCTTGCGCCTCCTTATGCAAACGGGCTCTGACGTCACGACGTACACGTGAAAAAAAAGAAATGAGAAAATGGTACGAGGTTTGGGATCTCTCCTCTATGGAACAAGCTATTAAAAGGGGGAAAGGAAATATTGCCCTAAACCCAACATGGTGCTAGATAGACATTTTTTTTCCCCATCATTTTCCTCTCGTGTGTATTTTTCGTTAACTGTGTGAGCATTTACAATGGCGTTAAGCCAGTGTCACCTGGCGTCCTTGTGGCATATATTCCGATGTTTTCGAATTCTTTTTTTCTTTTAGGGTGTGTGTGGGTGTGGGGGAGGGACTTCGTTGTCCCCCTGGGTGTTTAAGTTGGGATGTCACCTAACCTGGACGCCTCTGGCGGGACGAGAACGTCCCTGGGGGAACCCACAGGTGAGGTGAATTTATATGTCAAAGTTTTGAGATCCTTGGCTACTACATGTGAGGATGCTGAAGTTGCCAGACGTCTCCTGCGTTGACCAAGATAACACCTGTGGCTTCCTTTTTTGTTTTTTTCAAGCTCCTCCGTCGTCTGTCACATTCTAGATCTAATTTGGATCTAACAGGACATTAGATCTAATTCTAGATCTAACTTGGATCTAACAGGACATTAGATCTAATTCTAGATCTAATTTGGTGTCTTCGCTCGTTCTAATTGCTGTTCTAATTGCTGTCAAATGGGAAGAAGGTACTGCCAGACATTATGTAGACCGGTTTGTTCATAACTACCATTTGCTCATATGATTACTGATCACTCATTTGATTAATCATGGACCGGTTCACTCATAATTGCCATTTGCTCACATGAGTACTGATTACTCATTTGATTAATTATGATTACTTATGATCACTCTAACCCTGTACGGCATCATGGAGCCTCCAGTTCCTCTCATAATCACCAATTACTCGTATAATCATCTAATCTTATAATCATCTGTTCTCTGTTATAATCATTGGTTTCTTAGGTGCTGTGATGTTAACTCGCAAGTCATGGATCACCGGATATAATCAGCGATTACATGGGTTCCGCATGATCAACACGATGATATATTAATCCCCAGTTCAACACGATGATGTATTAATCCCCAGTTCAACACGATGATGTATTAATCCCCAGTTCAACACGATGATATATTAATCCCCAGTTCAACACGATGATGTATTAATCCCCAGTTCAACACGATGATGTATTAATCCCCAGTTCAACACGATGATGTATTAATCCCCTGTTCAACACGATGATATATTAATCCCCAGTTCAACACGATGATGTATTAATCCCCAGTTCAACACGATGATGTATTAATCCCCAGTTCAACACGATGATGTATTAATCCCCAGTTCAACACGATGATGTATTAATCCCCAGTTCAACACGATGATGTATTAATCCCCAGTTCAACACGATAATGTATTAATCCCCAGTTCAACACGATAATGTATTAATCCCCAGTTCAACACGATGATATATTAATCCCCAGTTCAACACGATGATGTATTAATCCCCAGTTCAACACGATGATGTATTAATCCCCAGTTCAACACGATGATGTATTAATCCCCAGTTCAACACGATGATGTATTAATCCCCAGTTCCTGGTTGATGGACTGGCATCCACTCTAATCCCCATTTCCTGTTTGGAGCGACAAAATCCTGCCGGATCCCCCAATTTCTCGTCGAACACAACCTCCTTAGCGGGAGATGCTCGGACGCTGGAGCCGAGCATATTCTGCTGGATTTGGGCGGTGTTTGCTACACATAGCTGCAGCCTCAGTGCCTGTCAGTCGTGATTGCCGCGTCTCTTAGGCTCCATGCCACGACGAGGTGAAAGACTTGTGCATCACTAACAAGGATCAGCAGGGGCACTGTAGACAAGAAGAAGGACCCAAGACTCAAGATGAAGAAAATGGAAAGAGTCCAGCGGACGGTGTTGGCAATGGTGCTATAACACCTTGGCCCTCGCTGAGATTGGCTACACTGCAGTCAATAGTCGCTACATTTGTTTCATTTCTTAAAAAGAAATATTTGACGTTTTCAAAGGGTATGTTACCGGGTTATATCGAACGTAATTAGATGTTTCTAAAGGTATCCGTTGCGCATTTTGGCCCTGCGAGACCAGATCGAGTTCCAAAACCCGCCACTCTACGACGCCATTTGATCTTTTTACGACGCGCGCGGATACACGAACGCAAGCGTTCACGCAACGTACGTACGGCCTTTTAAACCCTGTCGTGTTTGTGGCCGTGATCGTATCATGGGTATATCCCCAGGGGACATCTACTGTCCCAAGTCCCGCCAACTGTTGCGTCTTGGGGCCGGCGCGTCCCGCCCTGACACTGGGGCACAGTTCTTGGCCGGAGGCGCCATGGCTCACACCCTCTGGAGGATGGGGACGAATGACGTAATTGTATATGGCTTTTTTCCTATACGGCACAGTTAGTATATTATGATGATCATTATTATTATCGTTATTATTATCATTGTGTATTCGTTCATTATGATTGTAATTAGTATTATCATTATTATTATTATTAATGTTATTATTGTTATTATCCTCATTATTATTATTATCATTATTATTATTATTATTATTATTGTTATTATTATTGTGTATTCGTTGTTATGATTGCAATTAGTATTATCATCATTATTGTTATTATTATTATCATTATTATTATCATTATTATTATTATTATTATTATCATTATTATTATTATTACTATTATTATTGTTATTATTATTATTACTATTATTGTTATTATTATTACTATTATTATTATCATTATCATTATTATTACGGTGGTCTACTCCCAGAGCCTCCTCTATCACCTCATCCCTATAAGCCATTCACTTGTGAACCACCCCTACCTACCATCTCTCTCTCTCTCTCTCTCTCTCTCTCTCTCTCTCTCTCTCTCTCTCTCTCCCTTCCATCAACCCTCCCATCTCCCTCCCTCACAACCTCTCCCACTAACCTTATCATCGACTCCAACCACCCATTCCATCACCCCTCCCACCACCTTGTCCATCAACTCCCTCCCACTACGTCTCAAACCACCCTTCTCATTTACCCCTTCCCTTCCAAACCCTTCCCACAACCTCTCTCTCTCTCTCTCTCTCTCTCTCTCTCTCTCTCTCTCTCTCTCTCTCTCTCTCTCTCTCTCTCTCTCTCTCTCTCGCCACTCACCCCCCCCCTTTCCCTCTATCTTCCATCGCCCTTCCATTTACCTTCCCGATAATCTTGCCATCCCTCGCCGGGTGTGGAGGCTCCTCAATTTGCATAATATCTTTTTAAAGTCTTCATAGTGTAAGGCACACTCAGATTCTGGGCAGCGGTTCCCTCACGGATGTGTGTGTGTGTGTGTGTGTGTGTGTGTGTGTGTGTGTGTGTGTGTGTGTGTAGTTACATATTTACAATCGTCTATTTGTACTATACGAGGAAGGGGGAGTTTTACACACACGTCTGTTTCTCTGTCTCTTTGTCTCTCTGTCTGTCTGTCTGTCTGTCTGTCTTCCTGTCTGTCTGTCTGGGTCTGTGTCTGCGCCCTGAGGGAATAAACTGGAACGAAAAGAGGAGAAATCCTTGAATGGAAGAGAGTCCAGTGGCGAGGGAAAATTGAGGGGGGGGGTGAGAATAGGGAAAAATGGAGAGAGAGAGAGAGAGAGAGAGAGAGAGAGAGAGAGAGAGAGAGAGAGAGAGAGAGAGAGTGACTTCACAAGTAAAAGAGAAAATAAAAGCTTCAGTCTTATAGAATCATAGTAACATATCATTATCAATATAGTCATATAGAATCATAGTGATATAGTATCATTAATATAGTCATACAGAACCATAGTGATATAGTATCATTAATATAGTCATATAGGATCATAGTGATGGTGTCACTGATATAGTATCACTGATATACAGTATCATAGTGATATAGCATCATTAATATAGTCATACAGAACCATAGTGATATAGCATCATTGATATAGTCATACAGAACCACAGTGATATAGCATCATTAATATAGTCATATAGGATCACCTCAGAAGGTCGAAGTAAGGACGGGAGATGGCAAGAGGTACACGCCGTACGGGATGACGCAGATGACAAGGCGCTGTGGAAGGAATAGGGAGAGGATCCTCCCCTCTCTCTCTCCTCTCTCCCTCTCTCCCCACCTCTCATTTCAAAGGACGCGATGGCGACCAGCGTCTTCAAAGACGTCACGAAAATGAAGGAGATAAAAGAGATGATGGCCGATCTCGCCCGGTCAGTTGAAGGCCCTCGCGCTGACGTCCGACAGTCCCCAAAGCTGTCGGCTGACGGCCTCGACCCCTCCGCCTCCCGCCTCCCAAACCCTATTCTATACCACCCTCACCCTCCTCCTTCCCTCCCTCCCTCCCTCCCTCCCTCCTTCCTTCCCTCCCTCCTTCCCTCGACGTGTGACAGCCAGCCTCCGACAGTCGGATGGGAAGAGCGTCCGGCTCACCCATCGATCATCGGAGCTGGTGGTGGCGGAGACATGGTGGTGATAGCTCGATCCTCGACTCCCCCCCTCACACGCCTGCCCTAAATACCCTTCTGTGGCTTGGGTTATGATTGGCTACCTGTAAGGGGTGTGAGGGGGATATGATATGTGTTCTAATTGGTTCCCGAGGATGTGTGGTCGTGCTCTGATTGGATCTCGAGGATGTGGTCGTGCTCTCGAGGATGTGGTCGTGCTCTGATTGGTTCTCGAGGATGTGTGGTCGTGCTCTGATTGGTTCTCGAGGATGTGGTCGTGCTCTCGAGGATGTGGTCGTGCTCTGATTGGTTCTCGAGGATCTGGTCGTGCTCTGATTGGTTCTCGAGGATGTGTGGTCGTGCTCTGATTGATGCTTGAGGATGTGGTCGTGCTCTCGAGGATGTGGTCGTGCTCTGATTGGTTCTCGAGGATGTGGACGTGCTCTGATTGGTTCTCGAGGATGTGGACGTGCTCTGATTGGTCCCCTGGGTGGATTTGTTTCTTCAAGGATGTGGTGGCTCTCTGGTTGATTCGTGGCGGGGTTCACCATGAGAGGATGTGGGGTCGGGTTATATAAATGGAGAACAGCAACAGATTAGCAGAGTTTACCCTTCGCCTCCACTGGTCTCTTAGGGGGGGGGGGGGTTATTGACACCGTCCGTCCGGTCGTTAACAATCACCTCGTTGCGACTGAACTAGCAGTTAGGGCCGAGAGTTGCTTGTGGCTTCAGGCGACGCGCCCAAGAGCCGAGGAGTGATGGTTGGGTTGTTGTTGTTGTTGTTGTAGGGAATTGGAAGGCTGAGGGATGGTGTGTTGGTCCCATCAGCTGGCCCCCGACCAGCTGGTCCCATCAGTTGCCCCCCCCCCCCCAATCGACTCTATTCCCATCAGTTAGCACCGGCGAACTGGTCCCATCATTTGGTCCCAACCAACTGGTTCCAATCACCTGATCCTACACACACACACACACACACACACACACACACACACGCATGACAACCCCCCCCTCAGTTGCTGGGGCCACTTGATGGGGGGTCAGTTGATGGGATCAGTTGATGGGGTCAGTTGATGGGATCTGTTGATGGGGGGCCAGGTGATCGTGTTCAGTTTTTAGGTCAGCTCAGGTCCACTTTCTGACGCCCCTTGAAGGAGAGAAAGAGAGATATAGAAAGAAGAATAAAAGGGACGATTAAGGAAGATCTAATTGATAATGATATGGAAATAAAGCAAATTCTTCCAATCTATAATGACCAGCATATGTTGGTCCTGATATACCTACAGTTCAGTCTATAGATCTATGCCAAACGCGAAGCAAACGGGAATAAAAGGAAGTGGGAAAGAAATCATATATGTGTGTTTAAAGTATAATATATATGTCTGTTTAAAGTATCATATATGTCTGTTTAAAGTATCATATATGTCTGTTTAAAGTATAATATATGTCTGTTTAAAGTATCATATATATGTCTGTTTAAAGTATCATATATGTCTGTTTAAAGTATAATGTATATGTCTGTTTAAAGTATAATATATATGTCTGTTTAAAGTATAATGTATATGTGTGTTTAAAGTATAATATATATGTCTGTTTAAAGTATAATGTATATGTCTGTTTAAAGTATAATATATATATATGTCTTTTAAAGTATCATATATGTCTGTTTCAAGTGGAGGAGAAAAAAAAATGGTCATTTTCTTTCATAGATAAAAGTGTTGGAAAAAAAAAGTGATTGACAAGATATGATGCGATGTTTCTCTATATAACATTCCGGGAAAATTCATCTCTAATAATTTCTTTTATAGATTGTGACATGGTTGTGAAATTACCACAACCGGAAGGTGGGAAATATTGAGGTAATTAGTGGAAGGGGGGGGGGGTGGGAAAGATGATAATATTGCTCATTTACGAAGAAACAAGCCTGTAGTTTATTTGATTCATTGTGTAGAGTAGAGTAATGAAGTGGTCGTGGGGCAAATATTGGATGATGGTTCATGATTCAAAACTTAAAGGAACGAAGAAAATGTTATGAATAAGCTCTGTTGTTACGCTGGTATTGTCTCCCTCCTTCAAATGACTAGTTTTTTTCTTTGTTAGGTATTTGAAAAGAATGTTTGTGTGTGTGTGTGTGTGTGTGTGTGTGTGTGTGTGTGTGTGTGTGTGTGTGTGTATGTGTGTGTTCTGCATAACTACGAGGGTTCCTGGCCAAGTTTGAGCCTTGGTCTTTCTGCGTCACGTGTGTTTACAACTCTACCGCCACAACCCACAACCCCCCCACCTTACACCCACAACCCACAACCCCCCCACCTTACACCCACAACCCCCCCCCTTACACCCACCCACTCGTCCAGTCCGTCATCACTCACGTTACACAGTCACCCCTCACGTCACACAGTCACCCCTCACGTCACACAGTCACCCCTCACGTCACACAGTCACCCCTCACGTCACACAGTCAACCCTCACGTCACACAGTCACCCCTCACGTCACACAGTCACCAAAGCTGATTACTCCTGCATCATCAGCATAGCGTTACAGACACACACACAGCCACCCATCCCCAAGCCAATCGCAGACGGGGCTTCGTGGAGCTGCTCCTCAACCACTTTGGTCGAGACTGGGGGAGCACAGAGTAATACAGATTCTCCAGCTGTTGAAGCACACACACACACACACACACACACACACACACACACACACACACATACACACGCAGCGTACACCAGGGCGTGTAAATAGCAGCACAGAACACACCATCGAACTCGATATCAAATACGGAAACAACGAAGCTGTCCCGTTAGCCCAGACACAGACACACACACACTTATCAAAACTGTATCTCCTCAGCTGAAGGCAAAACAACACAGCCACGTAACCTACGATGTCAACACAGCTTTAACATAGCATTGGCCTTATCTTCTTCTTTTTTATCTATTCCCAATAATTGACGAGATAATCACCAATACGCGGGATGGTGGCCGGCGTCTGGTGGGCGGGTCGAGAGGTGGGTCCCGTGTCGCCTCTTCTCTGGCAAACTTGTCGTAAAGTGCAACAAACTGGGTCCTCTTAACCAGGAGGCCGCGCCTCCACTACCACCTTCATCAAACTGTGTTAAGAAGTCGGAATGGAATGTGACTAAGTGCTTCGGCCGGATGGTACCACACACCCCCACAACCCGACCATGATAACCCCATTGTAGAAACACACACACACACTCATGGCTCCCCACAACCTCAAAAACCTCACCGTACACCCATAACAGTAGGTACAACTCCACCACAGCTCGTCCCCATCATGAACTTACAACCACCACCCAACCACATCGTCCACAACCATGCCAACAACCTCCCATGCCAGTTGGAAAGTAGAGCCATAGATAGAACCACCAAGAGCGAGCGAGCGAGCGAGCGAGCGAGCTCATTCAATCACTCACTCGCTCACTCACTCACTCACTCACTCACTCACTCACTCACTCGCTCGCTCGCTCGCTCGCTCACTCACTCGCTCACTCACTCACTCACTCACAACCTCAGCCTTGTACAGAGCAGCAGATCCGTGAGACCCCCCCCCCCGCACAGTTCTCCCTTCATAACCTCCATGTTGTGGGAGAGAGTTGTGTGTGTGTTCACTCGCTCTCATACGCGGGAGGCTCGTCATACCCCCGCGCCGTCTACAGATGGAATCAGGCCAAATCAATTTCTCAGAAGAGAAAAAGATATCTCTAACTTTACGAGAGGCCTTCAGCGTGTGTGTGTGTGTGTGTGTGTGTGTGTGTGTGTGTGTGTGGGTGTGTGTGTGGGTGTGTGTGTGGGTGTGTGTGTGGGTGTGTGTGTGTGTAACAGGGAGAGTTTTATACTCGTCTTGCCCCGCCTCTTATATGAAGAGAGAGAGAGAGAGAGAGAGAGAGAGAGAGAGAGAGAGAGAGAGAGAGACAGAAAGAGAGAGAGTTAGAGTTAGATGTGGGTGTTACCGGACTCCACCTGTAAGTCGTCACACCGCGACTAAGGCTGGATCATCGTCCGTGGACATCGTCAAGGACCTTCTCACCCTAAAAAAAAAAAAAAAAAAAAAGAGGAGTCCATCATTTCCCCGCTCCTGTTCGGAGCGCAGCCTTGGGAGATGCAGGTCCTGTGGTGTATGTCATAAGGCATACACAAGTGAAACTCCTGCACGGAATTATGTTTCGTAAAGAGAGAGAGAGAGAGAGAGAGAGAGAGAGAGAGAGAGAGAGAGAGAGGGCGGGGAGGAGAGAGGGAGAGATCACCCCCTCCCCTCCCCTCCTCTCCTCCCCACCCGCTGACACACTCGCCCCAGAGGCACCCCGCTCAATATTGCCTCTTGCCTCCCGATGGCCGCTCGATGCAAAGAATTTGTGGTTTATAGCTCTTTTTTCCTCCCCTCCTCTCTCTCTCTCTCTCTCTCTCTCTCTCTCTCTCTCTCTCTCTCTCTCTCTATCTATCTATCTATCTATCTATCTATCTAGCTTTATCTATCTATCTCTATCTCTATGTTTTTATATCTCTATATCTATCTATCTGTCTATCGCTATATCTTTCTATCTATCAATCAATCTATCTACCTATACTTTCTCCACGATTTAATTACCTTTTGTTTGCCATGCTTGTGACCGAGTTTGAAAGAAGGAAGGTGGGTGATGGTTGGTGGTGTTGGGGGGGGAAAGAGAGAGAGAGAGAGAGAGAGAGAGAGAGAGAGAGAGAGAGAGAGAGAGAGAGAGAGAGAGAGTGTGTCTTGCCTGGAAATTAATATTTAATTAGGTATGAAAGTCGATGATTTTTGTATTCACATCTTTGTGCGAGATGATTAGTGTGATGTACGACGACATCTCACAACCTCGAAGGAGTTGTAAGGTAATCAGATTTTGACCCAAATCAAATGACACAAAGTAAGAAAATTCTCCTTCGTTCTGTCTATTTATTTTACTTTTTTCTTCATATACGAAGCTAAACCGATGTGTCGGAGAGTGTATATAGACGCAAAGATCCTGGTTTGGATCCCTTAAACAGTCCTTATAGAAGTGTTGGATTCCTCTACATTGTGGATGAGATGACAATAGATGATCGGAGTTGGTGCGCGATCGCTCAGCCTGGCGTCGGAGAGAGTTGGATCTATTTTGAATTTCTGTTCCTCATCCGATGACTCGATGAGTTTTCTATACTCCCGCCTCACTGGAGATGAGAGATCTGGACGCCACTGCCAAAATATGAACCAGAAAATCACCATACTCTCCACTCGTTATCATCTTTGAAGGTAAAGAAACAGAGGGGAGTGGTTGACGATCATATGGCTGGAGTTATGAAGACGTGATCAGGGGTAAAGGGGAGGGAGGACATTGTGTTTACCCTCAGGCGAGAGCTGGGGGTGGAAGGAGCCATGATGCGTTTGGATGGCAGTGTTTGCGAGGATGGGGGAGGAGGAGGCGGGGAAGCAAAGCCATCTCAGTCGAGGCGCCGCTGCTCCGGCGGGAGTCTAATTGGTCGCAGCAGCGACGCTTAAGTTCCACTTATCACTAATGTTCCGGTGTGTGGCTGACGTCAATAACTGGTGTCACGTGCCATTTATACGGGGGGAGGGGACGTGATGGTGTGGTTCCTCCCTCCTTCCTCCTTGGCCTAACGTCCCTCACCCTTTTTCTTGGGTCTTTGTTGTCCCTCACCCTCGTTGTGTGAGTGTGTGTGTCTGTCTCTCTTGCCTCAGGCGTGTGTATACGCGGTAAGGAAGTACAGGACCTTAGACCTTAGACCCTTAAATGGCCATGATAGAAATAGGTCTATAGCCCAACGCACCCTCGCAATCGCATCAGTGTCTCTCTCATCAACCTCCTAATGTCTTCGTCATATTTTAGTCGCCCCGTCTTTCCCTCACAGGAGGAACATCTACCACCCGACTGCACGGTGTTCCCCTCCACTGTTTATCTCCCTCCACCCACTCCACTCTTCTCCCCGGCAGTCGCCCGACCTCTCGCCTCCCCCTCGTCTCTCATCATCCCAGCGACGAGGAAATGATAATCTGAGACCTAAGGATGGGAGGGGCATCGCCCCGTACCACAGTATCACGAACGAACCCCAGCTCAGAACTCCTACTTCTTACTGCCAGTCTCAGTACTGCCCATTCCACGCACCGGTTACCACATAGCGAGACACCGTACCGCATAGTGCCAGGGGGCTCCTCTGTATTAATGTTGACGGAGGCGCAGAAGGAGGGAAAGAGTGAAGGGGGATGAAAGCAGAATGTCAAAGAGGGAGTGTCGAGGCCTATACAGGCATGCAGACGTCTGTGTTACATCCAGGCCAGATCTCCAAAAGGAAGATTCCTCTGCCATAGCTGTAGGCTTTTTGAAGCCCCTTGGTGTCGAAGTTGACGTCCTTGGCTTTTGATGGTTTAGGAGGGGTGTGTTTTGGGGAGGGTTCGTGATGGCGACGTTCCATTTCGTCGTGGTGTTGGCGATGTCAATGTCCTTTGTGGTTGGCGTTGGCGACGCCCCTAATGATCCCGGGCCGTCGATAAGCCTGAGGCCCCCACGTAGCCAACCAGGTATGCCCATTCATCGACCAGCCTCACATAAGGTGGATAGGTGAATGTATGCCTGGGGTAACTGTGAGCCCACTGGTCGTGTCCGGGACACGAGCGTGGGTCCGGTGAATTCATAGAACGTACGAACTGTAAGACACACAAAGACATTCACTTGTGCCTGCCAGAGTCACAACGGCTCAGTATCGATTGACAGCATACCATCAATTAACCACAAGATCCCTCACATGGCTCACTCCTCCCTTATTACCTGACATGCTCTTCGTTTTTATCTTATTGGTTTTCAAGATGAGTTCGAACTTTCTTTTTCTTAAGTCTGGCCCCTTACTTCGAGCCAGACCGAGTTCCTCTTCCTCTTTTTAGGGAAACGTATTTGTTTTTAACCTTCTTATTTCATCGCACCCCACTGTTTCTCCCCCACTTCCCTGAGTAGCAACCCCACAGCACCCACGCCGACACAACGTCACGCCGCGCCCTCCCACGCCCTTGTCACATACAACCCTCCCTCCGGGTACTCTTATCCACTCGAAACCTTTTACTTTCGCCACTCGACGCCTCCTCCTCCTCCTCCTCTTGCTTACACTTGTCTCGAGTTGTACCCCCGTGGACCGACCGTGGCTGCACGGCACGGTACGCCAGTATCCCTGGCTAATGATCCAGCCGCCTGTTCCTATCCAGGGATGGTCATTTGTGCTGACCAGTACCACAAACGTGTTGCCTGGAAGACTGCACAGCCCCCAAGTGTCTTAAAGGATTTCCTCTTCACTGATTCCATGTATGTTTCTACACGCAATATATATATATATATATATATATATATATATATATATATATATATATATATATATATATATATATATATATTCCCATGAGTCCACGGGGAAAATGAAACACTTGAGTTACCAAGTGCACTTTCGTGTAATAATCACATCATCAGGGGAGACACAAGAGAGAAATATAAGTCAGTTGATATACATCGAAGAGACGAAGCTAGGGCGCCATTTGGTATATATATATATGTGTGTGTGTGTGTGTGTGTGTGTGTGTGTACGCCCCTTCCCTGCTGGTATACGTCAATTTCTTCTTTTTCTAAGTTATATTTGCATATCGCTTGAGATATTCAGACACTACTTAAAGTCATTGGATCCCAAAAGAAGTGTGTCGTGTAATTAGTCTTGCTAATGACCTTTAAAATGAATAGTCCCTGGTAATTAAACCTCGTAATTGCTGTTTACATGTGAATCAAAGATTATATTTTTCTTTGTTGGGAGATGTGTATATTAGGTTAAAAATACAATGAATAATGTATTTTTCGTATTCTATTATTGAACAAGAATTTTACGTAAAGTATATATATATATATATATATATATATATATATATATATATATATATATATATCATTGGAATCGAGACAAAGTTTGTATCATTATATCTCCTGTAAGGTCTAATATCCACTAGTCAAATCCAATAATATAACAATCTGTACAAAAAAAATGGCTTTTTTTATGCATCATCAAAACGTAAAAAAAAGAAAAAGTTGATTAGAACAAAAGTGATTATAAATTACACCATTCCTTCTCTCTCTCTCTCTCTCTCTCTCTCTCTCTCTCTCTCTCTCTCTCTCTCTCTCTCTCTCTCTCTCTCACAGCTGTGCCTGTGAGGAGCCGGAGTCCTTCTCTCTCTCTCTCTCTCTCTCTCTCTCTCTCTCTCTCTCTCTCTCTCTCTCTCTCTCTGTGTCACTTCGCCACACGTTAAGGGAGCCAGTCATAACGAGGGCGAAAGCGGTACACGCAGCCGGAGGGGCGCGCGAACTCAGATTCATCGACCTGCAGGAGGGAGAGTGAGTGAGGGAGTCGTGGGGGGGAAGTGAGAGAGGTCGATGGACCTCAGTCACTCACTGTATGGCGATTGAGGGACGATTACATGGCAGCCAGGTAGTGGAGGAGGAGGAGAGGAAGAAGAGTATCTTCGAATGGGAACTCCTCCTGACGAAGGAGGAGGTGTAACAGGCCAGTGTGTGTGTGGGTGTGTTTCATCAGCGTATATCCCGCGCCACTGGAGTCATACGGACGGGAGGCTGTGGCCCGCAGACCATCCGGCCGAAGACCCCCCACCCCACGGACCACGGCACCCGGGCCTCCACGGTGCGAGGGACGGGAGGATCCACCCCCCCAGGCAGGCGAGATGAGGAAGGTGCGGGTCTGCTTCAGGAAGGAATGAGATGATTTGAGAGGATGTGGGGGCCGCAGGAGGCAGGGCTGAGAGGTTGGGTGGGAGAGGACGTGGGAGGGAGAGCTGGGAGGCTAGGTGGAAGAGGACGAAGGAGGGAGAGGTCAGAAGACTCTGTGAGAGGGGGTGAGGTCAGCGGGACCACGGAAAGGGAGAGGCTGAATGAACGCCGACGCTCCTTAGGGAGGGTAGAAGATAAGGCAGAGGTGGAACAGGGAAGGAGTAATGGAACAGGGGGACTCCAGGGGTGGAATAGGGGAAGGTGGAGGGAATAGGAGAAGGGTAGAGGGGGACACCAGAGATGGAACGGGGGAAGATGGGACGGCACTCCAACCTCATATCCTCCCCTTTCCCTTACATCCACCTCATTTTCCCTTCAACCTACCTTTACATTTACCTCATCACGAGTCACCTGCTATGTAGTGACCTCATCCTCCTTACATTTCCCTCATCTTTCGACTTCTACCTCATCTTTCACCTCATCTCTCACTCCACTCCACTGACCCACTATTCTGTCCCCCCTTCCTTTCTTCTTCCACTCACATATTCTGTCCCTCATAACGTCTCTCATTTCTTCGTACACACCAGCCCGGTCTTCCATCAGCTCTGGTAACCTTCACCTCATCTCCTCACATTTCACCTCACCCTCACACCTCCTCATATCCTTTTAACCTCTTCACTTTCTTCGGGACTCAGACAGCCCAGTCCCATAAAACAGATGATAGCAGTATTCAAACGTTTAAAAAACATGATATACCCCTTCGAAAACGTTCGAAAAAAATACATTATAGAAACGTTTATGAACTGACGTTTGATATATATAACCCTTTGATCACGGTATTGTTCCTTCATTTGCATATGCACCATACCTAAAAGATGAGTCATTATATTCCATATTGTCATTTCATATACGACTTATCATTTTCCAATGCAAATTTGGCTTAGGTTTGATATCTGTATCGGCAGACACGCTCTGGCTTTGTGGGCAAAATCATCATTATGGACACGACTGATCCGCATTATTGCATTCCCTTTCTCACCGTATCGTATCAGTGGACACGCCGCGAGCCACAAGCGGCAGCGTGACGGAGAGAGAGAGAGAGAGAGAGAGAGAGAGAGAGAGAGAGAGAGAGAGAGAGAGAGACGGAGTTCTGGTCAGATGCAGAGGGTTTTAATGAATAGGGTTTTGGTTTGGTGACCGACTCGTGAAATAGCAGGCGGGGTAGCAGGCAGGAGAGAGAGAGAGAGAGAGAGAGAGAGAGAGAGAGAGAGAGAGAGAGAGAGAGAGCCCCGGGGTTTGGAAGGATTTAGAGAGGAGTGGGTGGTGAATTTCATGGTTAAGATTGGCTATGAAATTAGGATGCAGAAGAATACAGGGTGATGAACACCAAGAGAGAGAGAGGGAGGGAGGGTGTCGGATGCTCGAGAAGGGGGGACATCCATAAGGCGTAGGGCCTAAAATTGGATTTTTGCCCGGAGAAGATTATGTCATACATCTCTTGAGATTATGTACGGTAACAGTCAGTCATGTTAGGATGGGTATAATGGCTTTAAAGAAGTACCCGGCATGTGGGAGGGATGTTACTTAGGTAGGTACACCACCAGCACGAACGGGGAGGAAGAGAGAAAGAGGAGAGTGAGGGATTTATCAGACGTATATATAAGTTTAAGAACGCTCGTTGTACGTCTTGGACAATCGAAGGTTTACCAAATGGCGTCCTAGCTTCGTCTCTTCGATGTATAGCAACTGACTTATATTTCTCTCTTGTGTCTCCCCTGATGATGTGATTATTACACGAAAGTGCACTTGGGAACTTATCGTGTTTCATTTTCCCCGTGGACTCATAGGAATATATATACATATATATATATATATATATATATATATATATATATATATATATATATATATATATATATATATATATATATGTGTGTGTGTGTGTGTGTGTATGTGTGTGTGTCTGTGTGTGTAACCAGTTTTAGTAAACTTTGTTTACTCCAGGTGAGGTTGCGACTCGATCCGGGAAAGTTGAGACGTTGGTGGGAGGTGCGACGGAAGTGTTGCCGAGGATGAGAGGTGGTCGAAAATTGACTCCTTTGAGAGCGAGAAATGTTTGGTGCCATCTTATGATTGGCCCGGCGACCTAATGTTTACCAGATCAGATGGTGAGGGACTTAACGTCCATTTGGTGTGAGGAGAGACACGAGGAGGAGGTGAAGTCACACGATTGGAATCATGATTGTGACTACTGTTGTTACATGCGTATGAACCGACATGATCTCTAGTGACTGTGTTATCAGTGTTATCGTAAAACAATGATGGTAGACACAATGTCAAGGTGGTTCTCCAGCCTCAGTGGTAGTTAAAGTGATCCATCTACCACCGAAACGATGCCATAGTTGGATGAAAGGGACGGAGGGAAAAAGAAATCAAGGAGATTGGACAGGGAAAGCCTCGTGAGGGAAGGTTAACGGGACGAGCCTGATGCCAAAGCTTCACAGAAGTTTATGATATATTCAAAGCAATGACAAAGGTTTGAGTGGCAAACCAAAAGCTAGAGTCAGAACTGGTGATAAGACCCATATTAGTTCATGGCTTTCAAGGCGACATCAAACTTATATTATCTCACAGCTTTCCCCTAACTCACATGGCCTTGACAAGGGCCCTAGGCTGCCCGTGCCGTCTCAGCCAACATTGAAAGAAAAAAAAAAAGGATAGGTTCTCCAGTTTCAGGAATGGGCTATATGTTAGC
The DNA here is from genome assembly GCF_036320965.1 of Panulirus ornatus. NCBI lineage: Eukaryota > Metazoa > Arthropoda > Malacostraca > Decapoda > Palinuridae > Panulirus > Panulirus ornatus. The sequence goes on from NC_092276.1 coordinate 1,815,227, forward strand.
CATACATCTGCAGAAAGGTGGTAACGGGAGCTGCCGAAACTCTGTGAAAAAAAGGAAAAAGCCTTTCGAGGGATATATGGCTGTCCCAGGGAGCAGATTTCTTCAGCGTCCGTGCGGTGAAGTCATATGGGCCAGGGAACATTCTTCGGGACTAAGATGTCAGGAGGAGATGGAACTAAATCGAACGTAAAATTTAAGAGTTTGTATTCGGAAGAGACTGACAGGGTTAAGCTGAGGAGGAGGAGGAGGAGAGGAGAGGGAGGGAGGGAGAGAAGGAGGGAGAAGAAAGGCGATTATTTGGATGAATGGCCGTGTTTTTCCTCGTTCTTAAAACCGGGGGAGATATACTCCGAAGTAAAGTCATGGTACGTGAAGGGTTGATGATGGGCGTAGTGCTGACGAGACTCGTTTTCACGAAGCGTTAAGATGATGACCTTATCCCTGGCAGGTTCGAGTTCTGTGAAGGGGGCTGGATCGCACATTGGAGCATGTTAATCTTCCTTTTATAATCTTACGGTTGTAGTTTGTTAGCTTGGTATTCTGATTTGAGGTGTGTGTGTGTGTGTTTGTGGACTGGGGGTGGTTCGTTTCCTCTATAGGTCTGTGGTTAGCGAAGCGTCTTAAGTGGTCAGTACGTGCGCTTGTGAGTTCTATGGCTCTGGAGACCTATAAGTCTTTTCAAACCCGATGGTTTTCCAATAGACCATACGTCTTCGTGCGTGGGTCGTGGGTCTCTTTGCGAAAACCACGACGCCATAGTTGGTAACGATAGGTCTTCAGGGGAGTGTGCCATAGGCCCTCTGATAGGTCCATAGGTCTCCCAGTGAGCCGTAGGCATCTGACAGGGCCTCCGATGGGATCTCCCGTAGGGGGCCATAGATCCATGGAGTACCATATGTCCCTCCCTCCCCGCCCCCACACTGACGGGTCAACATGGGCCTCTGGTGGAGCCATAGGTCACCAGAATGGGCCACAGACTCGTGCTGGACCACGAGCTCCTGGTGGGCTATATAGCACTGGTGGGTAGGGACCATAGACGCGCCCACTGGGTATAGAAAAGACTATAAAGGCTGGGGTGTGTTGGGTGCTTAGCAAGCTCCTGCAGGCTATAGCATAGTGCGCTCTCAAGTGCACGGCTGAGTACAACAGGTCAATGAGACATGAGTCCCTCTGTAGTGAATGTCTGACTAACTCCCTGCCTCTAACGTCCCATAGGGCCTCGATAGACACCAGTGCTAAGAGACCAGGAGCGGGGGAGGCGATAGATCAAGTGGATATCCCGGGACGATACCTCAGTGGTAACAGCGGCTACCTCGACCAAACAGTTGGTGGCGATGCAGTGGGTACCTGTGACAACACAGTGGGGATATAGACGTGATGGAGTCGTAACCCAAGAGTGGGGCTAAAGACCATATATCGATGATATTAAAGGCGTTACGAGTATTACAGAGGCACTAGTGGTACAACACAGTGTTGCTAGGGGGCGATAGGGTGGTAGGACACAGCGGTATTCGCGGCAGTAGAGTAGTAAAACAAGGTGTTGTTCGGGGGGGGGCAATAGAGTGGTAAAAGACACAGTGATATTCGGGGGCAATAGGGTGGTGAAACACGGAGTTGTTCGAGGGGGCGGCAAGAGAAGGGTAAAACACGGTTTTCTTCGGAGGGCAACGGAATGGTAGAAGACAGCGACGTTCGGGGCATTAGAGTGGTGAAGTACAGGGTTGTTCGTTGGGGGGGGGGGGGCAATAGAGGTTCATAATGTAAACACAATGGCTTTGGTCGGCGGCGTGCTTTTGGTAATTCAGCCGCGTGGTCTGGGGGGCAATAGAGTGATAAAATAGTGGACCTCGAGGGCATTAATGCCATGATATGACTTACGGTCGGGGGGGGGGGGAAAAAAGAGGGGGAGGTGGTGGTATGGGTTGGGGGCGCAGCAGAGAGGAGAGGAGAGGAGAGGGAGGGGGCGCGGACCTCTCCTATTTCCCATGTTCTATGCCACTGATTATTAGAATTCATCTGGTCCTCTCATGTCCCCACTCCCTCTCCTCCTCTGGTGGGGGCGATAGAGCTGCGCCAATATTTGCCGAAGTGTGACGGAATTTAGATTAGTCCAGGCCTGCCTGCCTGCGTGCATCATGGCGTATAGCCACTGGCCTAATTGTCTACAAATGTTGGGCTGTTTCAGCCACTTCGCCTGCTCAGGATAATGGCTCTATTAGTATGTATATGATGGTCCGTGTGTGGGGGGGTGTGTCTTATTGTCCGGGGTTGGGTCCCTTCCTCCCAAATTGATTCTATAAGTCGAGGATAGAGGTCTGAACTTCTGGGCCTGTTGGAAGGGGGGTTCGGTGTGCGCGGACCAATGTTTAGGGAGGGGACAAAATGGCTGCGGGTATGGAAAGAGAGAAATGAGAGGATTATGGTCTAGTGGGGTAAGGGGCAGTGAGAAGAATGTGGCCTGCGAGAAAGAGTGGGTGGAATATGGCCACTGGGAAGGATCTAAGTACGAGGGTTAGGGGCCACTGGAAAGGGAACCTGATTGAGAAATGGTTTTCTAAGTGGGACAGTGTCTCCCAGTGGGTCTACACTGAGAGGTATACAGACTAGTAGGCTTCGACAAGGCAGTGTATCCAGCAAAGAGTCCAAGTGCGTCTGACACCTTCTTAGGCAATCGAGGACCAGCAGAGGTTCTGGTCGCATAGATGGATCAGTGGCAGAGGATCTGCTCCAGTCAGAACCTCAGTGGCATAGGTTCTAACCCCACCTGAACCCCGAGGGTAGAGGATCTGATCTCACCAGTACCCCAGCGATAGAGGTTCTGACGACCCCCAGTACCCCAGGATAGAGGTTCAGACGACCCCAGTACCCCAGGATAGAGGTTCAGACGACCCTCAGTACCCCAAGATAGGGGTTCTGACCCCACCAGTACCCATGTGACATAGGTTCTGACCCCAATCATCAAAACATGAATCATATCAACTCAAAATATCATCTCAGGTGAAGGTATTTCATTTTTCCATCATTAAAAATAAATTGAAAATGGTGAATTTCGAGTATTCATGAAAAAAAATGTAATATACTAAACATATATTGTAACGTCTGTGTTAGAATGAGGGACTGACCATTGAAATCCCTCTTCCCATCTACTGACATCTGCCTCTTAAACATTATTTCCCGTCAGATCTGTAAGTTCCACATCGAGGAAATATTATATATATATATATATATATATATATATATATATATATATATATATATATATATATATATATATGTATGTATATATGTGTGTGTGTCTGTCTGTCTGTCTTTATGTACGCATGTTTGTGTGTCATTGTATTTATTCATTTATACATTTACTCATTTATTATTAGCTGAGCCTTGAAGTTAATGGATCCTTTTTTTTTGTCTTGCAGGTATGGTGATTCAAGGACCACTTGTCTTGAGGTCCAGCTTGGCCTCGAGGGTTTACTGCGGTAGGCAAGTAAACAGCCCTTGTGAAGAGTTTGGGCTGACCTCCCCTCAAGCAGGGACGGTCAGCCCTAGGCCTCCGCCAATCATTACCTCCCCCCCTTGTGTGGCTGGGGTAAGACTCTGGGGGTATTGTATTCATCATTGGCTCGTGTTGGAGCCACGTAGAGTCAGTAGGGAAGAAGAGGAGAAGATGAGAGCCACATAGAGTCACCGGGAGAAGATTGGAGATGTCTTAAATGAGTAAGAGGTTTTGGAATAGTGTGGGAGACCAGTGCAGGAGAAGGGGTTCGGTGTAGCTATCTTGTGGCAGGGAAATTTTATTGTATTTTAACCCAGTCGCAGAGACCAGAAACATGTTTACTGCTCTGGCATTGCCAGGAGCAGATGTGGCACAGTCAGCGTACAACACCAGCTGTTACATAGATTTGTTTGATGAGGGTTCAAAAAAAAAGAAATATATATATATATATATATATATATATATATATATATATATATATATATATATATATATATATATATATATTATTTGGAGGAATACGAAATCTATTTCTAAGTCCTTTTATCTTTTTTTTAGTACATATGTCTGTGGGTTTAGGAGGGCGAGAGAGAGAGAGAGAGAGAGAGAGAGAGAGAGAGAGAGAGAGAGGGGGGGGGGGGGGGGGGGGAGAGCAGTGAACTGGATGAACAGTGATTAGGTGCGTGAGCAGTAGTTACGAAGGGACACGACAGTGATGTTGCCCCTGCAGTAATGTTGATGCGCGACAGTGAAACCCAGTAGCAGTGGCGAGAACAGACAGTGAAGTTTAGCTTCAGTGCCTAGACACAACAGTGAAGCTCAGAAGCAGTGACAAGACTTGACACTTAAGCTCAGCTGGGGTGGGCTGACCCAAGTCTAACACCCAGAAGCAGTGAAATACCAGCAGTGAAACCCAGCAGCAGCATCTAAACCCGACAAAAGAGGCCCACTAGCAGTGAAGAGGCCCAATATTGATTGAAACTTAACCTTAGTGTTTAGGACCATCAGTGAATAAGATAGCAGTGACAAGACTTGACAGAGACTGAAAGCAGTGACGAGATCCAACAGTGATGGTTTACAGCACTTACGATGACAGACAGCAAGTCAGACCGAGCAGCAGTGACGAGACATGACAGTGAGGTCCAGCAGTGCAACCTAAGGCCAACATTAAGGCCTAGTTTGTAGCAGTGAGGGGACCCGGAAGCCGAGCTTAGAAACAGTGGCGACCTTCGACAGTGAAGCACAATAGCAGTGCCACCACCCAACAGTGAAGCCAATCCGCAGTGACGAAACTCATCATTGAAGACAAGGATTAGGCCAGACAGTGAAATCCAGCTAACGCAACCAAGACTCAACAGTGATAGTGTCGCCCCAGTGACAACATGTTGACAGTGAATCCCCTTTAGCATCTCATTACGAGACCTGGCAGTGAAAGGCTACAACAGTGATGGAGCCCCACCGGCAGTGAGGGAGGAAAGGGGGGGGGGGTGTGCTTTGGGTGTACGTTGGCGACCCATTTCATAATCTCCCATATTGATCATAGAGGCTGGGGAGGGTAGGGGGGGGGAGGGTAGGATTAGCGACCTTCACGGAGGTAGGGGGAGATTATTGACCTTGATGGGGAGGGAGATAATTGACCTTGACGGGGGGGGGGGAAGAGAGGGACTGCTGGCCTTGACGGGGGAGAGGAACGACTTATCTTGACGGAGGGTAGAGGGACTATTGATCTTGACGGGGGGGAAGGAGGGTAGAGGGACTACTGCCCTTGATGAGGGGGAAGGAATACTGATCTTGACGGGGGGGAGAGGAAGAGGGACTACTGCCCTTGATGAGGGGGAAGGAATACTGATCTTGACGGGGGAGGGGGAGAGGAAGAGGGACTACTGCCCTTGATGAGGGGGAAGGAATACTGATCTTGACGGGGGGGGAGAGAGAGGAAGAGTGACTACTGCCCTTGATGAGGGGGAAGGAAGACTGATCTTGACGGGGGGGGGGAAGAACGCCTACATTGACAGGAGGGGAGAGGAGAGAAGGAGGGAGGGGGGGGATTACTGACCTCTTGCAGGGGAGGGAAGGGTGTGGGGGAGATCACTGACTCTAACGGGATGGGGAAGGGGGAAAGGGGGGAGAAGTGGGATGGGGGATTACAGGCGGAGGGGGGATTTCCTGAGAGTACTAATACACCAAGACTTAAAGGATTTACCCTCATACCAATATGGTAATAACGGGGGATTATATCGCCGGCCAATAAAACCGTTAAATAGACTGATGGGGTGACGGGAGGGTTGGGGTGTGGGGCGCGTTGATGGGGCGGGGTGGGGCGGGGCGGCGTTTAAATGACGGCCCCGAGGGGCTGGCTGATAGGCCACGTACGTAGGATTAGAGAAAGTGTGTGTATGTATATGTGTACATTGAGATGTATAGGTATGTATATTTGCGTGTGTGGACGTGTATGTATATACATGTGTATGGGGGTGGGTTGGGCCATTTCTTTCGTCTGTTTCCTTGCGCTACCTCGCTAACGCGGAAGACAGCGACAACGCAAAATAAATAAATAAAAAAAGAAAAGAAAAATGATAATGGTACCCCCTTAAAAAAAAATGCCTAACTTAGTTTAGCTAGCGAGAAAGGGCCTGATGGAAGGGGGAGGGAGGAGGGGGGGATGTGTGATCAAGAAAATCCTACTGGATTTAATGTGCTGGGGATTTACAATGGGTAGCGTTGCGGTAGGGGGCTGGGATCTGTCGTTGGGAGTAAGGCCAGAGTGGGATTCTGGGTTTCTATGTGGGATAGATCAAGTGGTGGTGAGGTTTAAGGGACACTAGCTGAGTGAGGCATAGCTGAGTGAGGCATAGCTGTGGGAGCCACAGCTGAGGGAACCAAGGCTAAAGGAACCCACAGCTGAGGGAACCAAGGCTAAAGTGAACCCACAGCTGAGGGAACCAAGGCTGAAGTGAACCCACAGCTGAGGGAACCGAGGCTAAAGTGAACCCACAGCTGAGGGAACCGAGGCTAAAGTGAACCCACAGCTGAGGGAACCGAGGCTAAAGTGAACCCACAGCTGAGGGAACCAAGGCTAAAGTGAACCCACAGCTGAGGGAACCAAGGCTAAAGTGAACCCACAGCTGAGGGGAACCAAGGCTAAAGTGAACCCACAGCTGAGGGGAACCAAGGCTAAAGTGAACCCACAGCTGAGGGAACCGAGGCTAAAGTGAACCCACAGCTGAGGGAACCAAGGCTGAAGTGAACCCACAGCTGAGGGGACCAACAGAGGGAAGGAGGCAGACCCACAGCACGGCACCCGTCGCCAGCCTCACAGTGTAATTCTTCCTTCTATGTAATCCCTTCGGTGTCGCTAATTACTTTAAATTTCCAGATTGATTCGAGCTCGACCGTCTTCATCTTGGCGGGAATTACATTCAGGTTGTGTGTGTGTGTGTGTGTGTGTGTGTGTGTGTGTGTGTGACCAGAACGTACGTACGTACACACACACACACACACACACACACACACATCGTAGGTAAAAAAAAAGTTTTTTTCTTTTTTTTTTTCAATTGTTGTCTTAAAGTCGTCATCTGCGGCATCGTACACCCTGCCCTGCGGCTGAGCTGGAGGGGGTTTTGAGAGAGAGAGAGAGAGAGAGAGAGAGAGAGAGAGAGAGAGAGAGCGAGAGAGGGAGAGAGAGATGAAGGAACCAAGAGAGAGAGAGAGAGAAGATGAAGTGGAGGCCAAGGGGGAGAGAGACAGAGAGGGGGTAGACGAAGCCAAGAGAGAGGGTGTAGAGAAGAAGCCAAGAGAAAGATGAAGAAGCAGCCAAGAGAACTATGAGAAGAAGCCAAGAAATAGGCTGAAGAAGAAGCCAAGAAAGAACTGAAGACGAAGCCTAGTGAGTGCTAAAGAAGAAAAGCCAAGAAAGAGGCTACAGAGGGAGTCAAGAAAGAGGCTACAGAGGAAGTCAAGAAAGAGGGTACAGAAGAAGCCAAGAAAGATGCTATAGAAGAAGCAGAGAAAGAGGCTACAGAGGAAGCCAAGAAAGAGGCTACAGAAGAAGCCAAGCAAGAGGCTGAAGAAGAAGTCAAGAAAGAGGCTACAGAAGAAGCCAAGCAAGAGGCTGAAGAAGTCAAGAGGCTGCAGAAGAAGTCAAGAAAGAGGCTACAGAAGAAGCCAAGAAAGAGCCTGAAGAAGTCAAAAGGCTACAGAAGAAGCCAAGAAAGAGCCTGAAGAAGTCAAGAGGCTGAAGAAGAAGAAGCCAAGTGAGTGCCTAAGAAGAAGCCAAGAGAAAGCTGAGGACGAAAAATCCAAAAGAGAACTGAAGATGGCAAGAGAGATGAAGACTTTTTCCCCAACCGCCTCTTATTCTATTCTCATTCTGTTCCTGAGAACCGTCAAAAACGCTACTGTGTTTTCCCCCAGAAGGTCTGGCGGGGGGTCTTTTCATCCCTGTATAGACGCATCTGACTCTACTTCCGAGTCCTCCAGGGTCTTCATACAACCAAGATGGCCCCCCAGGCTCCACTTATTATTTATCCTTTCCTCGCGATGGTTCGTATTTCTATCCTTTGGAGATGGCCCTTTGAACTTCGGTCACGTCTCTTCCTATGTTCCCGGAGCTAAGTCTTATATCCAGTTCATGTTCGTGAAAGAGAAACTTTAGAAAAAAAGAAAGTAAAAAAGGGACTTCTTTTTTCCGTAAATGATTTGTCTTGTAGCTTACGTATGCCACTGGATATCTCCATGTGTTGTGTAAAGTATGAGGTGGGTAATGGGATGAGGATCATCATCCCCCCGCACACACACACTTGAGGGGGAGAGGAGTATTACAGAGCCACCGTCTGTCGTCTGAAAGATACATTTTTAAGAGTACGGCAGCCCTCAGATGTGGTACTGTTGCTGAGATGTGGCTGTCGTGAGCGGAATTTAGAGAGAGGGTGTGTGTGTGTGTGTGTGTGTGTGTGTGTGTGAGAGAGAGAGAGAGAGAGAGAGAGAGAGAGAGAGAGAGAGAGAGAGAGAGAGAGAGAGAGAGTTTAAGGGTATTCCTTTTTCCCCTCAGTGGCCAGCACCCTTCCCTTTGCCACGCCACCACCATCACCAACACTTCCCAAATCAACCCTTCCCTGCCACTACCAACACCACCACCACCCACCTCCACCACTCTCTCACCACCACCACCACCATCATTAAACCCCCCTTTCCCCCTCTCCCACAAGACCCCACTACGCACCATCCGAAGATTTGTCTGCATATCCCACCAAGGTCTTCGGAGGGTGGCGGCCTCTTTGCCTCCTTATCCTCCCTCTGTGAGGTTCAACTCCAGTATGATCCTCTGCAGGTGGCCTGCCATCCAGACTCGGTCGCCCGCCCGCCCGCCTGCAGTGCGCCCCCCCAACACTCAGGTCCCTCTGGTCTACCGTGCCAGGTGGGGTCCTCTGTCACCCTCACTCGAATTACCGAAGACCCCCTTCCTCCTCCTCCAGGGACCCCTTGTCGTCTTAAAAAAAAAAAAAATGGTATGAAAAGAGTTCAAGGTATAGAAAGGAGAGAAAGAAATATGACATGGGTCCATCTTCCAAATTCGACCGAGGCCATTTTTTGTTTAATACACTGGCCCTCATGGCTGGGATGTGAGTGGGGGATCTTTACCTCACTCCTCTGCACCGCCCTCCTCACTCCCGTACCATCCTACCACCTCTCCGTGCCACGCTCCACTCCACTGTGGCCCATCTTCCACCGACACCTTCCACATTCCTGTATTCTGTACCCCTGTTCCACACCCCAGTACCATCCTCTACACCGCTGTATCGCCCCACGCTGTGCTGTACTATCTTCCGCGTCGTCTTCCGCATTCCTGTACCTCCTTTCACTCCTCTGTACCGCCCTCCACACTCCAGTACCACCACACTCCACACCTCATCTACCCCTCTCCACACAGACACACACACACCCACACCAGCGTATCATGTGTCACCCACGACTCTTCAGAAAACCACATGCCTCACACTTCGAAGAAAATAAGCGTGAAAATATATGGGATGTCGAGGAGGAAGAAGAGGGGGGAAAAAAAATGAACGCCGCTGGAAACCAGATTCAATTCGTAAGATCTGCGGTTTTTGGGATCCCATCAATTTCGTTCCAAACTGCCTCTCTCTCTTGTTTCTTTCCTCCGTAGTACAGTGCGTAATGGCATCGGATTCTTTACCGTGTGCTCCTGTGATGCATCTGATGGAGTGTGATGTCCCTTGGCTGCAAAAAAAAAAGAAGAAAGAGTCGAAGGAAAGTTACTGAAGCAAGATAGCCGCTGCTGGACTCAGCTCAAGAGAAAAAGAGAACATTGTCACTCACCCTCATGGCAGACCAGTTTTGAGGCCTTCGTGGGAGAGGCAGACGTGAAGGATGACTTTAAAGGAGCGACCGAGCGTGGGTGAGTTGGTTGGATTACGCCAGTGAGCAAGGCCATGTTTGCTCGTTGATCACCGCGGGGATTTCGAAGACTTTCCTCTACAGTGGAGAACATTAGCTACCTGAATTAAGGTAGGCGAGCACACACTTTGGAGTCTTGAAGAACTCGCTTGACTGTCGATAAGACTAATTACCTAAATGAGATCAGGAGAGAGAGAGAGAGAGAGAGAGAGAGAGAGAGAGAGAGAGAGAGAGAGAGAGAGAGACAGGGTGGACTGGAGTGCTGGCTTATAGGTTAAGCTTAGATTAAGCTTGGATGAGCTTTACAAGGGCATTTAGTAAAGCTTTTTTCTTTTTAGAGCTTTGGCCATTATACACTTTAAAACGAATCTTGGCTGAGAGATGTACTGCTGTGGTTAAACTTGAAATTGAAGAGCTTGATTAACGGAGTTGTAACGAGTGGTAGAGATGGAGTAAACGATTTCGTTGAGTTTCTTTAACGATCAGTGTAAGCTTAGTTGAAATACGCTTTGCTGGAGTTTACCGAAGCTAAGCTGGGCGCGGCTAATGAAGGTTAATGTATCGCTTCGAGAGTTAAACGAAGCTGAGCTGGGAAATATTTTAAGAGATAATATATTCCTGGAGCAGTTCAACGAAGCTCAGCCGGAAAATACCTTGAGACAATGTATTCTTGCAAGGGTTTAACGAAGGCAAACTGATGGAGCTAATGCTTGCTTAGCGTCTCCTAATGTATATCCTTGACGTATCCCGACGTATCCTTGTTATGTATCTTTGACGTATCCTTATGTATCCTTTACGTATGCTGTTGTAACCATGACGTATCCTCATGTATATCTAACGTACACTAATGTGTCTCGGACGTATCCTTATGTATCCTTTACGTGTGCTCTTGTATCCTTGACGTATCCTAATGTATCCTTTAAGTATGCTGTTGTAACCATGACGTATCCTGATTTATATCTGACGTATACTAAAGTCTCTCTCTGTCGTATGCTCATGTGTTATTTTCAACGTATCCTAATTGTATCATCATCGTAACGGTACAAAACCAGTAACAACAACAATAACAACAACACTCGTTGCCACAAGGCATCAGCGGGCGGCATGAACAGCATCAGTTGAGTGGCGGAGGAGGAGGAGGTGGTCATACGAAGGGGGACGCCATCAACGTCCAAATCCAAGCCCTGTGGTCGTGACATCAATCATCCACCCACCACCTCTGGTCCAACTCCCTCCCTCACCCCCTCCCACAGGTACGTTCCGTAAGAAATGCCTCTTAAATCTCGCCTGCCACAGTGCTATGGAGCAGGGAGGTACGGGGCAAGGCCGGAAAGTGTACTGGAGGAGGAGGAGGGAGGGGTCGGTCTCTCCCCACTCTCTCTCCTCTCTCACCACCGCCGCCGCCACCGCTCCCTATTAACTCCTCCGTCCAGTGGCAGCAACAGGTCCTAACACCAGCAGCTACTACTGCCGCCGCTCCCGAGGGAGGCGCACTCAGGGCGTGTGTTCCTTTACCCTCGTCACGGCTTCTGGAGGAGGAGACGCTGGCTTGTGGGGTGGGGAAGGGAGAAAGGAGGGAGGAGGAGGAGGATTTCAGTCCCTTGTTGTTGCTGCTGTGTATATTCAAATGGCCCACTCCGTACCCACTTGAACATTAGCACGTTCCCTGCCGCACTGTGCCTGCTTGCTTGTCCCTCCCCCGCCCTTAGTCTCCAGTCGATGGCCAAGGGAGACGATGTCCGACGCAGATCAAGGAGCGCGCCACCGCAGGCCGCTTGGCATGAAGTCCAAGGTACGCACTCAACACCACGGCTTTCCTCGAGCGTAGGATAGACCCCCATTACTTCACTTACTCTCGGTATTGACTTAACGCATCTCTCCCACTCAAACTCCACTTCAAGACCCACTTCAAAAGACCCACTTCAAGACCCACTTCTCAAGACCTCTCTCTCTCTCTCCGTACGTTTGTTTGACCTGTGGTCTTCTTGTCCTCGTAGCAGCTGCTTCCTCTGTGTCTGGGTCTTTCTCCACTCCATCATCATCACCATTACGCCTTCCTATCTCCCTACGTACGCCCAACCTCCCCTCCATTACCTCCATCACATTACCTCCATCGCCCCTCTGATTCCTTCCCTCCCGTTTACTCCATCTCCATAACAGTTCTCCTGCGATCGACCGTGTTGTCCATGCCTTCTGTCTCATTTCTTCGCTCAGTGTTTCAGGTCTGTGATGTTTTCTTCTGGTTTCCCGACCGTATCAAACACCTGGCTCGCTCGCTGGCCTCTACACACCTGTCGTCCCTCCTGCTCTTCACATGTGATCCCTCGCTTTCCTCACAGCTGAAAAACAAACAGCGAATCACCA
>NC_092276.1:1832500-1895000 GCF_036320965.1 Panulirus ornatus
TCGAGGAGAGAGAGAGAGAGAGAGAGAGAGAGAGAGAGAGAGAGAGAGAGAGAGAGTGGTGAGAGGTAGGAAGGAAGGAATGAGAGGGCGTGAGAGTTTAGGGGGGGAGAGGAGGAGAAATGAGAGAGAGAGAGAGAGAGAGAGAGAGAGAGAGAGAGAGAGAGAGAGAGAGAGAGTGAGTGAGTGAGTGAAGCATTAAGAACACAGAGACCATAGCAGAGAAGGACGGAAGAAAATGGAGAACGTGAATGAGGCCAGGAACTCCCCTGCCCAAGAAGGAAAATATGTGGCCAGGGAATTATTAGAGAAAAGAAAATACGGTCAGGATCTTACGATGCAAGAGAAAATGGGGCTCGGAGCTCACTGTCCAAGAAGAAAATGGGGCACCAGGAACTCACTCTGCGGGAGAAATTGGGGCCAGAAACTCATTACTTCAGAGAAAATGGAAGGAGTAACTCACTGTGCAAGAGAAAAGGACGCCTGGAACTCACTAACCCGAAAAAAAGATGAGACAAGTAACTCATTGAACATTGGAAACGTACGAAGTAAAACAAATCAAGAACAAAGAAAATCACGAAAGTAATTGTGACAAGAAACTTGACAAAGAAAAAATGGGGGCTCGGAGGTTTCCTCAACAAAGAAAAATGGGGATAAGGAACTCATTACAAAAAAGAAAAAACAGGGACAGTGATTTGCTAAACGGAAAGCAGTTGGGTATTTGTTTATAATTTGGCCCACACTCAACCCAGCTGTTCATCCACACCCCCAGGGGTTGGTCGATAATATGGGTACCTGGCTTAGGCTAGGATATATATATATATATATATATATATATATATATATATAGCGTTAATGGGTTGACCTTGATTAGGGCCTTAGCTACCCCTGCCGTCTCGGCTAACATAGAGAGAAAACTGGACTCACAGTTTTCTTGGGTTCACGTCTTGTTTCACCAGCTTATTGCACTCTGGATTTATTAGAAGTCTTCCCGCTGAGGGAGGACTGACCACTCAGTCGTCAAAACGTTGCAAAGTGTCGACAACCTTTTGATCCCCAGAATGTGTTTTTTTCGCCGCCCGAGTGAAACGTCTTGAGAAGAGGCCTGGTTATCGAGCTGGTGTGATGTTTCAGTGAGTATATCCAGACCAGCGATAACGAACGAGTCTTTCGAAAGAAACAGCGTCCGGGTTCGTGAACGTGCGTGAGCTTCGAGAGGAACACACCTGGACTAGGAGAAAAAGATTCAAGTCTCCGTAATATCTGAGCCAAAGAAAAGTTTGAACCGTGGAATTGGTTGAGCAAATCGACTGTCCGACCCCACGTATGTTTCGAACATTAAAATGTTCGAATCCGGAACCGGTTCGTGCCACTCGAATGCTTCAGAAGACAAGTTTTGAGTCACCAGATAATATTTGAGACTAAATTTTTTTTTTTATAGGAAATTCTGAAGCCTCCACAACATTAGCGTCATTGAAATGTTTGGCCAAGAGCTTCCATGATGTTTTGATCGGTTATTGTGAAGCATCAGGGTGTGTGAACCAGCGAGCGAAAGGGTCGAACCCAACAACACACTGTATCTAAATCACTGAAGTGGCTTATGCTAGAACATGTTAGAGAGCTAGGATATAATGGCCCATCGGCGACTCGTTGCAGTACACGTGAAGCTTCATTCGAAATATTTGGTTCGTCGAGCAAAATGAACCGGATGCGTTCGTACAGTCGGAAACAAAAGACTTAACACACTGTTTTTTTAAGTCTCAGATTTCTGACACGTTCCTGACCGAAGCTGTGCTGAGCTGCCTTTGTCTCTATCTCGGAGAGATAGGTAGAGATTTGATCAGGCGTGTAGTACCAGAGTCTACCAGATTCCGTCTGTGCTCTTCGAGACAGAGGGTTCGATACAGCTTCATGTAAATTGCTCCACCTCAAGTCTCTGCCAGTCGAAACAAAAAAGCTGCGGTGTTGCTTCGGCCAGGCGTTTCAAAGTCTCTATCTCTCTCCGTCTATCGAGAGAGAGAGAGAGAGAGAGAGAGAGAGAGAGAGAGAGAGAGAGAGAGAGAGAGAGAGAGAGGCGCTCGGTACGGCTTCGACCAGACATATCCCCGGGCTCTGTCTATGCCTGTTCGGACGGTGTTCGGCGCAGCTTCGATCAGGCGTGTTACGGGACGTGTCTCCGTGACTTCATAATTGGGTTTACTGGCGATCCCTTCAAAGCAAACATGAACAGGGTCGGAAAGCATGACCTTGGTCATCAGTCAGGAATAGGGGTGGGGTGTGGGTTGCTCCTCGACTCCCATCACTCAAGGTCCAGATACACTCCGCAGGTATTTAAAGAGTCGAAGCAGCACTGTATCGGAAGGAACTTAAGGCGGATAAAATTGGTGAACCAGCCAAGGGTCATTAAGCCAGACGATAAATTTTAACCTGGGGGAGGAGGGGGAGGGTGAGGGTCGTTGGTGTGGGCGAGAGCCATTCGGTCAGGGGAGAGTTGTTGTGCCTGTTAAGGGTCGTTAGGTTTCGCGAGGCTCATTGGGTCAGGTGAGAGTTTGATGGGCTGGTCAAGTGTTCCTGCGCCACTTGAGGTTTGATGGGGTGGTCAGGTGTTGTTCCTGGGCGCCACTTGAGGTTTGATGGGCTGGTCAAGTGTTGTTCCTGGGCGCCACTTGAGGTTTGATGGGCTGGTCAAGTGTTCCTGGGCGCCACTTGAGGTTTGATGGGGTGGTCAAGTGTTCCTGGGCGCCACTTGGGGTTTGAAAGGCTGGTCAAGTGTTCTTGAGGTTTGATGGGCTGGCCAAGTGTTCCTAGGCCACTTGAGGTTTGATGGGCTGGTCAGGTGTTCCTGGGCCAGGTGGAGGTTGATGGACCGGTCAAAGGTTCGTGGAAACTTCTGACCCACTGATGGGCCAGTGGGGTGGGGCGCAGGAGGTGTCCTGGTCGTTGCACCACCACAGCAGTGTCTAGACTGGAGTAAGCTCGCCAGTCTAAGGAGGGAGACAGAAAATCGTACACTGGACGGAGGGTCGTCAGCCCAGACGACCTGGTCCTGGATCGGAACTGGAGTTTCCAGGGAGGTGGTGGGGCGCGCAGAGAAGACTGGACTGGACTTCTCCATAGAGGGCCATAAGTATCACATTGGGACAATATGGAGGTGTGTTGAAGTAGGGTGGTATACTCTTTAAGTGGCATGGAAAAAAGGAAAAGATAAGCGATGGAGAGAGAGAGAGAGAGAGAGAGAGAGAGAGAGAGAGAGAGAGAGAGAGAGAGAGAGAGAGACCAAATGGCTCCCTCCTTTTTTTTTTTTGTTTCACCTTCAGGTGAGTTTGTACTGAAGTCTTGATATCAGCTCCTCTACTCGCAGGTAGCTCAGAAAGCAACGATACAAAGGAAGAGACGAAAGGGAAAGGAAACAGCAGGAGGAAGAAATTGGAATGTAGAAGCCGAGAGACATGGAACATAAGCGGGGAAAATATCAGAGGGTGATAGTAAAGATACATGAGGTAGAGGAAAGAACAGAGGAGTTTGGATGAATGTATAGCATGGATACCAGGATTAGAAGATACGAGTTAGAAGACATTATTTTGATTTAGAATCAAGCTACCACACCAATATGGGTATTTAGAACCCCGTATTTTTCTATGAGTTTCTACCGTTTCGATAACAGTCTATCGACTGGAAGGGACTGTCCATTGTCTTCTGGAATGGAATAGTGATTCTGATTTTTGTACAATAGTAGACATCTTTTTTCCCACGTTCGCTGGCCCTACTGGTGCTACCGGACTTTCGCCTGCGATTGTGATGTCATCTTTGCCGAGGCTGTGTCATTGTCTGTGGAAGGAAGATGGGCAGTCTTGCTCAAGAACTTCCCTCACTCCTGCTACTGATTGTAGCGTTTTCCTCGGTGCTGCAGTCATACCGTAACTGGGGTTAGTTAGTTAGTTAAGGGTTAGTTAGTTAAGGGTTAGTTAGTTAATTAGTTAAGGATTAGTTAATTAGTTGACCGTTAGTTAAAGGGTTAGTTAGTTACTTAGTTTGTTAGGTAAGGATTAGTTAGTTAGTTAGTTAAGGGTTAGTTAGTTAGTTAAGGGTTAGTTAATTAGTTGACTGTTAGTTAAAGGGTTAGTTAGTTAGTTAGTTAGTTAGTTAGTTACTTAGTTAGGTAAGGGTTTAAAGTTAGTTAAGGGTTGGTTAGTTAATTAGTTAAGGGTTAGTTAATTAGTTGACTGTTAGTTAAAGGGTTAGTTAGTTACTTAGTTAGGTAAGGGTTTAAAGTTAGTTAAGGGTTGGTTAGTTAATTAGTTAAGGGTTAGTTAATTAGTTGACTGTTAGTTAAAGGGTTAGTTAGTTACTTAGTTAGGTAAGGGTTAGTTAGTTAAGAAAAACAATTAATTAACCCTATATGTAATACAGCACTTCGCTACGTCTATTTCAAACCCATTATCTCTCGAAGTATCAACTCCTCGTTCAAATCTGTGCTAAATTCCCTGTCTATTTCGAGCAAAGTATCCAACATCTATTATTTCGAACTGGCCGGAGGATCTTAGACGGTTGGGCCATGTCGCCATGAATAGCCGAACGAGGAGAGAATTGAAATGTGACATGTAGATGATAGTGTCAAAGGGGAGGAGCGGGAGAGAGAATAAGGAAGAGAAGATAAGAGACTGATATGAAAAAGACAACATTGAGAATCAGGGAGAAATAAAAGATTATAGGGAAGTACAGCTGGAGATATACACGGCGAGAATAGCATTGTTATACAACACAGAGAGTGTATAAAAAGGGAGAGATAGAGAGAGTTAGAGAAAAATGTGGGAGGGAGAGATAAGAACGGGAATAAACGGAGGAGCGAGAAGAGGAAGAGGAGAAAGCAGGAGACAAAGAAACTGCGAGGAAAATTGGCGTGTGAGAAGACAAAGAAGGATTATTGTGAGGTAAGGAAGAGGTCGAGAATGGGAACCAGAGGAGAGAGAGAGAGAGAGAGAGAGAGAGAGAGAGAGAGAGAGAGATATGAGCCAAGGAGAGGAAGATAATGCCTTCAAAGGTTGGAGTAAGTGAGCAAGAAACACGAGGCGGTTATTGATGTTTAGAGAGAGAGAGAGAGAGAGAGAGAGAGAGAGAGAGAGAGAGAGAGAGAGAGAGAGAGATGGTAAAGACGGAAAAAAAAAATTTCCATTTATTTCCCTAAGATCAGAGACAGAGCTGGCTAGGCTCTTGCAGTGATGTGGTATTGATCACTGTGGCGTAACGTTAAGTGTGGTAGCTGTGGTGTACTGTGGTACTCGTGGTAGCTGTGGTGTACTGTGGTAGGTGTGGTGGTTGTGGCGGTCGTAGTTTATTTGGTGGTGGATGTGGTAGCAGTGGTGGGCCACTGTGGTGCTTGCCGTGGTTTTTAGGTGTGGTTTGTGGTAATGGCGGCTTCTGATAGCAGATGTTGTAGCTGTGGACTCTGTGGTATTTGTGGTAGCCGTGTGGTAGCTGATGTATTTCTGTGTTAGCTGTGGTAGTTATGGCATCTGTTTGTTAGCTGTGGTAGTTATGGCAACTGTTTGTCGGCCGTGGAAGTTGTGTTAGCTGTTTGTTAGCTGTGGTAGCAGTTGTATGTTAGCTGTGGTGGTAGTGACAGCTGTGCCATAGCTGTAGTAAGGGTGGTACCTGTGTCTTAGCTATGGCAAGGGTGGTAGCTGTGTCTTAGCCGTGGCAAGGGTGGTAGCTGTGTCTTAGCTGTGTTGGGGTTGTAATGAGGGTTGTGATGATGATGCAGGTATCCATGTGTTGTCGATGTGGTGGTGGAGGGTTGTGGTATGGAGAGTGGCTTGATGGAGGCGTCCACGTATTGCTGTGGTGGTGGTGGAGGGCTGTGGTATGGATAGTGGCTTGATGGAGGCGTCCACGTATTGCTGTGGTGGTGGTGGAGGGCTGTGGTATGGATAGTGGCTTGATGGAGGCGTCCACGTATTGCTGTGGTAGTGGTGTAGGGCTGTGGTATGGATAGTGGCTTGATGGAGGCGTCCACGTATTGCTGTGGTGGTGGTGGAGGGTTGTGGTATGGATAGTGGCTTGATGGAGGCGTCCACGTATTGCTGTGGTGGTGGTGGAGGGTTGTGGTATGGATAGTGGCTTGATGGAGGCGCCCACGTATTGCTGTGGTTGTGGTGGAGGGCTGTGGTAGGGGTTGTCGTTGGCGGGGGTCGTCTATGCGTTGGGTTACGTCGGCCGGGTGAAGTGTACTCTGTCCACATAGGAAAACGCTTAATTAACCACATCATGTACACAGGGGCCTTTGACTGATAAGTGATAAGTTAGTTACGGCTCTTTGCGTGTTTAATGGTCTACGTCATATTTTTTAGGTGACGAAAATAGCTATACGTGTGCAGGTATCATAGTGCATTATGAAACTTTGCATATAGTTGAAGTTCCGCTTTCATTCACTTATCAGCATATCTGTAAAATGATTGACCGAGAGGTTTGAAAAAAGAGAAAATAGAGAGAGATTCTTGAAAAAAGGGAGTCACTGAGGCAATCTGTCGCTGAGGGTCCTTTTTCCCTTCGAGTGGTCCACACCTGCACGCCTTATGCCAACACACACACACACGAACGAGACCACTTCGAGGCAACGCAAGACTTACGTTAGGATCGGGCGTGTATGTGGCCGTCTGTCTCCGAGAGGAGTGGGAGGAAGAGGAGCGCCCTCTCTCTCTCTCTCTCTCTCTCTCTCTCTCTCTCTCTCTCTCTCTCTCTCTCTCATCTCACTCGATTTGCCCTGACCTCCTCTGCTGCTATACAGGGAGTCCTGTGTGGTGTGTATGCGTGTTGGCTTAATGCGCGCCTCGCATCTCTCCTCCCTCGCCTTCCTCCCTCTTCCCCAGAGCCGAGTTTGCATAGCCTGACCCCCATGCTGTGGTGATGGACTCATTCCCTCCCTCAAGAGGGAGGGAGGAGCGGTGAGGTGGTGGTGGGGAAGAAGAAGGAGAAGAGCATGGGGTAGTAAGGGGGTTGGTTGGTGGTGTCTGTGCCCCACACCAGGTAACTCG
Source organism: Panulirus ornatus (assembly GCF_036320965.1). Taxonomy (NCBI): domain Eukaryota; kingdom Metazoa; phylum Arthropoda; class Malacostraca; order Decapoda; family Palinuridae; genus Panulirus; species Panulirus ornatus. The sequence goes on from NC_092276.1 coordinate 1,839,529, forward strand.
CTTGTTACAGCTCTTTTTGTGTGTGTTTTGGGGTGTGAGTAGGTGTGTAGGAGGGGATTATGACAGCGGGAGGTGTGGGGGTTCGTTCTTTCGTTCGTCTCCCCACACACACACACACACACACACACACACACACATCCAGTTAGCTGTGGGGTGGGTGGGATGGTGGGTGGAGAAGCGTCGCGCCCAAGTGGTGGTTCACACCCACTGTGGTCGTCGTACCCCCCCCACTGTGAAACAGCCGCAGGGGCTCATTCGTTTTTCGTTCTAGTGGGACATTGCTCATCCACGGCTCCACAACAGGCTGTTACTTTCTCTCTCTCTCTCTCTCTCTCTCTCTCTCTGCGCCGGCAGGTAGACGCTGCGCTCTTACCCGACATAAATTAGATTTTGACGGACCTCTCCTGTGTTTTTGAAAAGCTTTTAAGGAAATTGATTTCCAGCGATTCCTGTGTTTCAGCCGAGGTAGGATTCGGTTCTTTCCATAACACCGGAAGGTATTTGTTATTTCTTACGGTGGTTGTTCTTATAGTTGGTTCCTGTATTGAGACACACACACACACACACACACACACACACACACACACACACGAAGGCAACCTGTCCTCTGACATGTTTTATAACAGAATTCAAACGTATGGATAAGGAGATATTGAGCGAACCGTTTTCCAAGAACTGTGGGATGACTACATCCCCTCAACACGAAGTGTGGCGGTGGGTGAGGGACATCCCTCCCCGACGAACGTAGCCAAAACTCCTGATACGTTTTTGAAGAATAGCATCAAATTCCGACCATAAGAACACCTTTTAAGTTCTAGATCTTACCCTGACATTTTCTTCTATCAGTTGTAAACGTATTTAGTCTCGGGTGGATTCCATGCAAGGGACTCTCCATTCCGTCTATCGATTCAGAGACTCAGTAAGTGCCCCGAACCTTCGTCAGTAGCATGATTTTACCAACGAACCTGTCTTAGTTGTAGAGCCATCGTGACAAGAAGCCAAGACCCGTCTGTACTGTGGAAGACAGCGATGGTCATTCGAATGGGACCCGATCCTCACTATCAGCCTTCAATCCTTTATAAGGCAGCAACAGATTGTCACTTTGCCAGACGGTCCGTGGACTTCCTCCCTGACTTGCAACACTCTGGAAAGCATTGGGTTTTCAGAAGTCTGAGAGAATCACAGCTCGCAAGGTCTGAAGGAATGACATCTTTTTTATGAAATGGGTTCAAGTGGAAGGCGGATAGGGATCTTCGAGACATACCTAGAGGGAGGTATGATCCCTCCTCACTCACTCGATGGGGTTTACACTCGGGACTTAGACGAAGATGACACGATCAAGCGTCGGTCACATGACCCGTAATGATAACACCTGTAGATCGTAGGTCAAATACACTTGACCTTGTGGACTGGTCTGCTCTCACTCTTCCCCTGTTGTTGTTGGTGTTGTTAGCCACGATGACCTTCGATGGCTCAGAGGTCATTCATCTAGAACCCAGTCTTATACACGTCAGATACACGAGTCGCGATGAACGCATCAAACTTCATACTACCACCGATGGGTTCCAGGAGGCTCCATCGCTGAGAGATCTCCGGGATCCAGAGCGTCGAAAGGCCTGGCCCGGCCTGGCCCGGCCTGCCTGGCTGGACGCCCCTCCCTGGCCGTCCCCTGCTCAAGTCTGGTAATCCAATAAATCATCCTGTTTCCCCGCCAGATGGTTCCAGCGGCCTGGGACAATGAGACGTTATGTGTTCAGGTGACAGCAAGTAACGGTGGGGAGGGAGCACGCCATTAACACTGTACCCCCCCAACACGCGTGATGGAACGAAGATCCTGGGTTTATGAGGCGCATGTGTGAACCTCCTCACCACGACGCCACCTCCCCTAGCTTATTATTTGTGTTAATAATCACGTATTGTGACCTTGTTTGTAACGCTGTGAATAGGATTTGGTGTCCAGAACGCAAACGGGAAAGCGTAGCTCGTACATGCCTAGGGGTTGGGGTTTTGGGTGGGCGTATACAGGATGAAGTGGCATTCAAGAATGGGTTTGGAGTGGAGTTCCATCACGCGTGTTGGGGGGGTACAGTGTTAATGGCGTGCTCCCTCCCCACCGTTACTTGCTGTCACCTGAACACATAACGTCTCATTGTCCCAGGCCGCTGGAACCATCTGGCGGGGAAACAGGATGATTTATTGGATTACCAGACTTGAGCAGGGGACGGCCAGGGGCGGCCAGAGAGGCCTGGCAGGCCGGGCCAGGCCGGGCCAGGCCTTCCGACGCTCTGGATCCCGGAGATCTCTCAGCGATGGAGCCTCCTGGAGCCCATCGGTGGTAGTATGACGTTTGATGCGTTCCTCGCGACTCGTGTGTCTGACGTGTATAAGACTGGGTTCGAGATGAATGACCTCTGGGCCATCGAAGGTCATCGTGGCTAACAACACCAACAACAACAGGGGGAAGAGTGAGAGCAGACCAGTCCACAAGGTCAAGTGTATTTGACCTACGATCAACAGGTGTTATCATTACGGGTCATGCGACTGACCCTTGATCGCGTCATCTTTGTGACAGTCTCGATCGTAAAACCTCACCGAGCGAGTGAGTGAGGAGGGATCATACCTCCGTCTACGTATATATACATGTGTCTCATCACCGACTGTTTACAGAATCGGATCGTAACACCTCTTCATGTACATAATGATCTTTCAACACAGGTGACAAGGCCTTACCTTAAAGGATCTCAAGAGATTCCGGCACGCGAGAAGAAATTAGATGGCATTAGATACTGTTAACTGCGTCCATGATTCTCTCGGGCTGTGGATAGAACGAGATGATACGTCTTACATCAGCCTTCGTCGTCATGATTGAATTAGATTACTCACTACGAGATAACTGAGGCCATACATGAATGCGTTTTCTGTTTCGTATCCTGAGTGATGAATAGAATCCGGCTTGTACGGTCGCCACAATTCAGTTCCCAGGCGCCATAACTATGAGGTAAAGTGATGATGATGATGATGATGATGATGATGGAAATAGTAATGATGAAGACACTCGTGATTATGATTGTCGAAGGTTCCACTCTCGGGACGATGGTAGGTCTTCTCCTCACACGGGAAAAAGCCGTCTGTCGATCACCATTACACAGACGACGGATACAGAGCGAAGACTCGATCAGGAAAAGATTTAATGTCTGGACTTTGAGACAGATCTATATCTATGGCTATGATGCCCCGTGCCTCACTTCTTTTTTTTTCGTATCATTTTCGATAATTTTTCTCCCATCTCTCTCTCTCTCTCTCTCTCTCTCTCTCTCTCTCTCTCTCTCTCTCTCTCTCTCTCTTTTTTTTTTTTTTTTACTGTTCTTTGATAAAAGCTACTGATGGTTTTTGCTGAATTAGAATAGACGAAGGTGGAGAGGTAGGTCAAGATTAGGACTTAAGCATGGATTAAAAAAGATAATCTTTGACGGAGGAGAACATTGAACTCAGGGAGAACCAAAGAGGAGGAGGGAGGAGGAGGGGGATAGGTAAACAAAAGACGCAAAGGAAAACAGGTGTTCGTAGTCAAAGGTGTAAACAAACTGTGGCTGAGGCCGGAGACTTGTAAACAAATAGTTTAGAGAGAGAGAGAGAGAGAGAGAGTGGGGGAGGGAGGGAGGGACTCTCTCTCTCTCTCTCTCTCTCTCTCTCTCTCTCTCTCTCTCTGGGAAAGGTGGTCTACCCACCTCCCAACCCCATAGAAAAGGGGACGGCTCTCTCTCTCTCTCTCTCTCTCTCTCTCTCTCTCTCTCTCTCTCTCTCTCTCTCTCTCTCTCTCTCTCTATGGGAAGGTGGATCTCCTCCTCTCCCTTCCCTCCCTTATCACTCCGTCACTATACGATGGGACGGGATACTGACATGTAAGTCCCCTTGTGACTGTGGCCATGGACGGAGAACCGTAGTGCGCCAGCCTGTAGCCCTGATAAGCAAACTATATCAAGGTTCCACAGCGGCGCAGGCCGTTTTCTTCAGCGTAGGTTGCCGGGGGACCTGTGGGTTCTGCTGGCATCCTTGGAGGATTTCGCGACATTCTTGAACGATTGGGAAAAGAAAGTAAGGTACACCCAGTTGTTCATGAGATATAGAAACCGAGCCGTGTCTGGTGACGCTGGGTTAGCTGTTGATGCCACGAAGGCGCTTATTGAAGCTACAAGATTCCGGCTAAGAAAGCAAGGGAGAGAAGAATGGAATGCTGAGAATCAGGAATCAAGAACATATCATCATAAGTTCCTCACAAGGCTCCTTGGCCAAGTGGAGGATTGACTAGGCCCTGGTTTACAAGCTGACGAAGCTCTTCCATAAACCTCTTCCCCTCAGCACAAGTAGACTACAGTAAGAGGGTCGAGATGTTGAGGACATCCTCCCACACTATCCCGCCCCAGGTACAAAAGAAAAAAATATCGCCCTGGCAATCACTGATCATCTACCTGTATCACACACTCGCTTTGGTAAGGAGTGTGATGCTGTGAATAGCAAAACTCGAAGCTCCATGAAAGACAGTGCATTGGTTTTAGTGTGTGATTCTGTTCAAAGATGAGACCCCATTTAGCAGCTTCTACCTCTACTGGAAGCCAGAGCTGCAATCAGAATGTCATTATATCCAAAAGCCAATGAGAACTGAGAATTATTATTATGGAATATCGTCCGTATCAAATGCTTTAGCTAACATTATCAAGAACTGACTCCCGTCGTGAGATAGAGCTTTGACGAAGAGGCTGCCTCGTAACAGGATCTCTCCACGTCTGATAGAGATATAGAGTAACTCTAGTAACAAAGCTTAGAGCTTTGAGAGGAAAAAAAAGAGACCTTTTTACCCCAGAATGATAACTTATTCTCGTAGTAGACACACGACTTTGCCATTTTTATCCCCAGAAGAAGAAAAAAAAGACAGCTCTAATCACCGACCTCTTGCCCTCGTAAACAAGACGTAGCTGAGGTAAACAAACCTGGGCTTTATTCAGTAAATCACTAGCGACACAGAAAACGCCTTTATGGAAAAAGAAAGGTACAAGGTTCTCACCCAGACACTGAGTACAATGGAGCCTTCCTTGCCATCCCGACACTAGAACTGTCTTCCAGTGTATGTATAGCCTTTGTCGTAGTCCATCAGGTCTTCCGTCATCCAGGTCCTTCTAAAAGGACCTCGTTCATAGACCATCAGGTCGTCTGTTATCTGTCCTTCCCATGTACTGTACTGTCCTCCAGCAGATAACCTCGTCGTAGACCATCAGGTCTTCCGTCATCCCGTCCTTCCAAAAGGACCTCGTTCATAGACCATCAGGTCGTCTGTTATCTGTCCTTCCCATGTACTGTACCGTCCTACAGCAGATAACCTCGTCGTAGACCATCAGGTCTTCTGTTAACCATCATTCCAGTGTGCTGTCCCTCAGCACTTAACCTTGTCTCAGACCATCAGGTCATTTCTGACCCCCGTCCGTCCCATGTACTCCCGTACGTACTGTGAAATATCCCGGAGCCCAAAATGCGCTCACCAGCTTTAGAAATCTGCAGCCGACAAAGGCCTCACAAGAGCAGGTGCTAACAAGCTGAGGAGAGACGAAGAACAATTAGTTTATAGATGGCGCATCTCGCTGTTGTAAACATTGCCCATCCCTCCGAGGCAGTTGGGCTTTGGTGTAGGGTGAGGCGTCTATTCTTAGAGCCGTCTCACCATAGGCGGTGGAGCGTTAGCAAGGGTGGGTGTAACTGATGGCAGGGAGTTTGTAACAGTATGCTAAGGTAGCCATAAGTTTAGACAGGTATATAGAGATGTATTATAGAGGATCTAGTGTATCTTCCAAGGGTTCTAACTATGAGGGGGGTGTGAATAGGGGAAGTTGTATGGTTTGAGGTATAACTGGGAGATATAGAAAGATATAGTCTATCAGGTATAAGTAGAAGGAGCTATGGATATATCGAACTATGGGTATACGTGAGGTGGTAATAGTTAAAAAAAGAAAAGTATGATATTGAATCATCAGGTGAAGTGGTCTGAGAAAAAATATGAATGAATAATAATTCTCTGTAAAAGTAAAAAGAAATGATATAGGTTCATATATATATATATATGTATATCTTCTTTCTTTTCATACTATTCGCCATTTCCCGCATTAGCGAGGTAGCGTTGAGAACAGAGGACTGGGCCCTTGAGAGAATATCCTCACCTGGGCCCCTTCTCTGTTCCCTCTTTTGGAAAATTAAAAAAAAAAGTGAGAGGGGAGGATTTCCAGCCCCCCGCTCCCTCCCCTTTTAGTCGCCTTCTACGACACGCAGGGAATACGTGGGAAGTATTCTTTCTCCCCTATCCCCAGGGATATGTATATATATATATATATATATATATATATATATATATATATATATATATATATATATATATATATATATGGGGAGATCTATCACAGATCATATACCCATAGTTCCTTCAGCAATTTAACCACAGTGAGACGCAATTAAGAAGCAAGCCTGAGCAGTTATAAGGAAAGTGTCGTAATAACTATGGGGTCATCTACCTACGAAAAGATTAACTACAGGAAAATACAGATAAAGTTAGGTTTAGCAGCAAGGCCTAACTTGTGGAGGTCAAGCTGGGTGCAGGTATATTCCCAGGAGGCGTAACTCAAGCTCACAAGGGACATAACTCAAGCTCACAAGGGACATAACTCAAGCTCACAAGGGACATAACTCAAGCTCACAAGGGACATAACTCAAGCTCACAAGGGACATAACTCAAGCTCACAAGGGACATAACTCAAGCTCACAAGGGACATAACTCAAGCTCACAAGGGACATAACTCAAGCTCACAAGGGACATAACTCAAGCTCACAAGGGACATAACTCAAGCTCACAAGGGACATAACTCAAGCTCACAAGGGACATAACTCAAGCTCACAAGGGACATAACTCAAGCTCACAAGGGACATAACTCAAGCTCACAAGGGACATAACTCAAGCTCACAAGGGACATAACTCAAGCTCACAAGGGACATAACTCAAGCTCACAAGGGACATAACTCAAGCTCACAAGGGACATAACTCAAGCTCACAAGGGACATAACTCAAGCTCACAAGGGACATAACTCAAGCTCACAAGGGACATAACTCAAGCTCACAAGGGACATAACTCAAGCTCACAAGGGACATAACTCAAGCTCACAAGGGACATAACTCAAGCTCATAAGGGTCGTTACTCAAGTTCATAAGGGTCATAACTCAAGCTCACAAGGGTCATAACTCAAGCTCATAAGGGACATAACTCAAGCTCACAAGGGTCATAACTCAAGCTCACAAGGGTCATAACTCAAGCTCATAAGGGTCATAACTCAAGCTCATAAGGGTCATAACTCAAGCTCATAAGGGTCATAACTCAAGCTCACAAGGGTCATAACTTCAGCTTGTAAGGGACATAACTCAAGCTCACAAGGGACATAACTCAAGCTCACAAGGGACATAACTCAACCTCACAAGGGACATAACTCAAGCTCATAAGGGTCATAACTCAAGCTCACAAGGGTCATAACTCAAGCTCACAAGGGTCATAACTCAAGCTCACAAGGGTCATAACTCAAGCTCACAAGGGTCATAACTCAAGCTCATAAGGGTCATAACTCAAGCTCATAAGGGTCATAACTTAAGCTCACAAGGGTCATAACTTCAGCTTATAAGGGACATAACTCAAGCTCACAAGGGACATAACTCAAGCTCATGTCGAATAATGAAACGTAAACGAGAACCGCTAATACAAGTCATAACTCTAATTTACCACAGGACGGAGAGAGTTACGTTGAAGAATCACTTCGCAGTAACTCTTTTGAGTTATGAAGTGCGTCGTACCACCACTTCAGAGCAAATAACCAGTTGCGCGGATAACGAGCCGTTGTTTGTGGGGGACCACGACCTCGTAACTGTTAGATCGAGTGCCATAGCAAGGGACAGAGAGGGACGTAAGTATCTACCAAGGATTAAACTTTACCCAGAAGAACGGAACGGAGAGTTAGAGAGTGTTTTTTTTAGTTATGGGGGAGAGGGTGTAATTAAGAGGAAGGTGGTTAAAGTGTGTGTGTGTTGGGGAGGGGAGGAGGAGGGGATTAAAAGATCAAGGGGCAGTTAAAGAGGGGGGATTTAGCCGATGAGAGAGAGAGAGAGAGAGAGAGAGAGAGAGAGAGAGAGAGAGAGAGAGAGAGAGAGAGATGAGGAGGAGGGACACGGCGCAAGATTCGTTTCTTCCATAGACATGATGATGACGATGAAAAACACGAAGCATTTACGAAGCGTAGGGACGCACAGGGCGTATTCGACGGGCGCGTATGGCCTGCGACGCCTCAGAAGTACAAGGAAAGAGACTCGGGGGGGGGGAAAAGAAAGAGTGGGGGAGGGAGGGAACAGGGAACTTTCCCCACGTTTCTGTACCTCCGTGGCCATCGTCAGCCCCAGGGTGAGTGGCACCCGGAGGTGTGTACACTGTGGGGCGGCAAGCGACAGAGCGAGGGATCCATGTATGGTGTTGCCGACCATTCATCGCCACCCTGGCTCCTGTCAAACGCCGCCCATTCACCGGTATCTGGCCCTCGCCGCCCATTCACCGGCACCCATGTCTCCCATCCGCCCCCCGGCCCCGCCTCGCCCCGCCCCCCACCCCATTCACCGGTTACCTCCCCCCCAACCCTCCAGCCCATTCACCGGCAGCCGGCCCCCCCGCCCGACGGAAAATTATTAATCCTCACACTGAACGCGGGTCGAAGGCGGATGTTTGTAGGGGAAAAATTACGTCTCGCTTGGTATTTTTCCCCCTTGGAGCACCCCCCCAAGGGCCGCGACCCTCCTACCTCACCCCACACAGACCCACGACCTTCTTACCTCACCCCACACAGACCCACGACCTTCTTACCTCATGCCACAGAGAGCCACGACCCTTCCTACCTCACGCCACACAGAGCCACGACCCTCCTACCTCACGCCACACAGAGCCACGACCTTCCTACCTCACGCCACACAGAGCCACGACCTTCCTACCTCACCCCACACAGTGCCACGACCCTCCTACCTCACGTCACACAGAGCCACGACCTTCCTACCTCACCCCACACAGAGCCACGACCTTCCTACCTCACGCCACACAGAGCCACGACCTTCCTACCTCACCCCACACAGTGCCACGACCCTCCTACCTCACGTCACACAGAGCCACGACCTTCCTACCTCACCCCACACAGACCCACGACCTTCCTACCTCACCCCACACAGAGCCACGACCTTCCTACCTCACCCCACACAGAGCCACGACCTTCCTACCTCACCTCACACAGAGCCACGACCTTCCTACCTCACCCCACACAGTGCCACGACCCTCCTACCTCACGCCACACAGAGCCACGACCTTCCTACCTCACCCCACACAGTGCCACGACCCTCCTACCTCACCCCACACAGTGCCACGACCTTCCTAACTCACCCCACACAGAGCCACGACCTTCCTGCCTCGCCCCACACAGAGCCACGACCTTCCTGCCTCACCCCACACAGAGCCACGACCTTCCTACCTCACGCCACACAGAGCCACGACCCCCGTGCCTCACCCCACACAGAGCCACGACCTTCCTGCCTCACCGCACACAGAGCCACGACCTTCCTACCTCACGCCACACAGACCCACGACCCTCCTACCTCACGCCACACAGAGCCACGACCCCCCCGTGCCTCACTTCATCCAGGCCAACGACCCTTCCTCCCTCGCTCATCTCGTCGAGCACTTATCAGTTTTCCCTCTCCCGACAGACTCGATGGGGAACACTAAAACTAACGTTGGCATCACGTTAGCTCGAGGCCCACATCTCTTCCGCCACACCAGACTTACTACGTCGCCGTATCCTGGATGTCCCCCTCCTTAATTCTTTCCACACAACATCGCCCTTGTTGGTGAAACGTGTGTTGACTCCCCCCTCGAGCTTCACCCCGAGACTCCCACACCTTCTGTGACCTGCGATGCCGACTGACGCCTTCGGTAGCCCATTACACCCTCTCTCACGCTCACACCTTGACCTCCCTCCACACTCCTCCCTCTCGTCGACCCGTAACCCTCGCGTGTACCATGACATGACCCTTGATCCATACCTAGCCAGAACTCTAACCTTTTCATAGAACATGCCACGTGCCTTTGGCCAAGCGCCCCGCATCCTCGCCGCCTCTGCTCGCCCGCCCCACACCACACCCTACCTCATCACCACCGCCCACCCGCAGCCCATCAGACCGAATTAAATAGATTAAAAAGGGGAAAAGCGAGTGTGTAGCATCGTGACAGCCTTGAACTTAATATATCGACCCCCATCACTTTCATCAGCCTGGCCGGACAGCCCCTCCCACGCTACGGATAAACCCAGCGACTCTGCCCGTCTCCTGCTCTGTGGATTTTGTCTCCCGTGTTGCCTTTGCTCCACCCCGCCCAGATGGCTAGGAGGCCCACGTGGACTCTACCGTCTTGTGCTCCTCCCTCAGGGATCCCCCTGCTGCTGGACTTTCCCCAGAGCTTTGTAATTCTAGAGCACACCCCTCACTCCCGTCTGCTACGTCTGTGATGACCACCACCTCCTCCTCTCTACGTAGATGTCCTCTTACGAACCCTGGTGCTCGGAAACCCCCTCTACGCCCCCTGCCTACCCCACTGCTATGCCCTCTTCATCCACCCGGTCCGTCCCTATGCCTCCATAGCTCCTTAACCCTCCGTTGATGTTCCCGTGATCAATATCTCTTGCTTTTTGGCCTCGCCTCCTATACCGACTCCTCCCCCCCTTTCTCGCACCCCCCCCAGGGCCACTCTTCGGTAAATCTGCGTAACCCGAGCCTGTCTGTCGTGTGACCGCCTACGTACTTTCCATGACTGCCTCCCGATGATTGCCTAGACACACACACTCACTCTCTCTCTCTCTCTCTCTCTCTCTCTCTCTCTCTCTCTCTCTCTCTCTCTCTCTCTCCTTCCCTCCTTCCTTAGCGAGTCCCTGCCCTAACGGATCGTACTCACACACAACCAGAAATGGAGTCGTCCCCACACTGCAGCCACAGAAGAGGCCTTCGCTCACACTGAAACTGCAAGTGAGTCGTTCTCACACTGAGCCCACAGAAGGGGCCTTACTCACACTGCAGCCACAGAAGAGGCCATACTTGTGCAGCCACAGAAGGGGCCGTACTCACAATGAGCCCACAGAAGGGGCCGTACTCACAATGAGCCCACAGAAGGGGCCGTACTCACACTGAACCCACAGAAGAGGCCGTACTCAAACTGAGCCCACAGAAGGGGCCGTACTCACAATGAGCCCACAGAAGGGGCCGTACTCACAATGAGCCCACAGAAGGGGTCGTACTCAAACTGAGCCCACAGAAGGGGTCGTACTCAAACTGAGCCCACAGAAGGGGTCGTACTCACAATGAGCCCACACAAGGGGTCGTACTCACAATGAGCCCACACAAGGGATCGTACTCACAATGAGCCCACAGAAGGGGTCGTACTCATACTGAGCCCACAGAAGGGGTCGTACTCACCACTTCTCGTCGACATGTTTATTTTTCCCTCTCAACTTTTCATCAGGTCGATGTATATGTACGATTTTGGTATTTTCCCTAAATAAACCTTTTTATGATACCCTTTTTTTTTTCCCCTTTTTTTGACCATGTCAATTTTCTCTGTTTAGTTCGATATTTCTCTTGGTTATTTTTTTTTTCATGTCATTCTCGATCATGTATCATGGCCTGTGTGGCCAAGAGTAATAGAGGGAGCTGATGAATCCAGTACAGTTTCTGAAATGTGGATTTTCCTTCACGATCGAGTGTGAAATGTGGATTTTCCTTCACGATCTAGTGTGAAATGTGGATTTTCCCTCACGATCGAGTGTGAAATGTGGATTTTCCTTCACGATCGAGTGTGAAATGTGGATTTTCCTTCACGATCGAGTGTGAAATGTGGATTTTCCTTCACGATCGAGTGTGAAATGTGGATTTTCCTTCACGATCGAATGTGAAATGTGGATTTTCCTTCACGATCGAGTGTGAAATGTGGATTTTCCTTCACGATCGAGTGTGAAAGATCCAGGGTCCTCGTGAGTGTGGGTCGTTGGGGTTGTGGACTTCGTGCAGAGCCGCGGCTGGGGTTCGCACGGTGGGGTGCTGTCTCCTCCTAAGTCCTCTCTCTCTTACATCCCAGGTCCTCTTCTTCCACCCTGAAACTAAGATGGAGCAATAGAATGTGGCTTTATTTCGGTAATTATGCCTTTGATTTTTCCCCTAACTACATCTCGGTTCCAGTGGATTATATCCAAGCTGTTGTTACACTAAACAAAATCTCCTTTATTTTGTGTTTTTTCCTACGTATTTTCTTGGCCCTTTTTATTTTGGTTCGGCGAAGGGTGAAAAGGAGCAACATTGACAAATTTCTTTACCGTCGTCAGCCTTTAGAAAAGGGTCGTTGAAGCCCAGAACTTCCCACTCTGAAAGGGGGTCCATCACTTCCATGCTACGGATTGTAGCGCAGCAGCCGCCGTGATGCGGTAGAGACGAGATCAGAGGTGGGTGCGTGCGTGCCTAAGGGTTATATAATAACAGATGAACAATGAACCACCAATTGCACATTTATAAACCGGTTTCAAAGGCCTCCCTTCACACTCGGAGGTTTCTTTTTTCACCCCCCCCCACGAATGCTATAGTCACCATCAAGAGCCAATATTATGTCCCCTCCCCCTTGTGGAAAAATGATGATGTTCCCCTCCGCAGGTTGCAATTCACGTCCCCCTATTGCTGGCCTCTCCAACACACACCCCTTGCCAGTGATCCGCCACCACAACCCTTGCCACCGGCCCCTCCAACACAAACCCTCGCTATTGATCCGCCAACACAGCACCCTGCTACTGATCCTCTCCAACACATACACCCCCCCCCCCCCTGCTGCTGCTGGCCCCTCCAACACAGACACCTGCTTTTGGCCTCTCCAACACAAATCCCTGCTGCTGGCTCCCCCAACACAACCTCCGTTACCGGGGCCCTCCAACACATTCGCTGCGTAAGAAAGCAAACGTACAAAAGATTGTGGTTGGCAACTTATGTTTCCTGGAGGCTGTAAGAATTATTTCAAACTCTCTCTCTCTCTCTCTCTCTCTCTCTCTCTCTCTCTCTCTCTCTCTCTCTCTCTCTCTCTCTCTCTCTCTCTCTCTCTGAGATGAGAAGCTGGGATAACGTCGTCGTCTAGGGTTACGGACGTGTCGAGAGGGACGTGTGGGCGTCGAACAGGTGTCGACGTGGCTAAGTTGTGGCGGAAACCCGCCCCGCCGAGTTGATACGTAGACACACACGCACACACACACACACACACACACACACACACACACACACAATTCGAGGGGTTCCTGTGACGGTAGGAAACAGAGGAACAGACGCACGAACCTAACACTGAATCCATACCGACCATCGGCTGCATCACATGGGCGACACAGACCAGAGGAATGGGTTGGTTACCCCAGATGGTGTCAAGGGTCACACACACAGCCTGCCCCTGAACTCTGACCTTTTCCGTAACAGCCTCCACACGGTCTCTCTCTCTCTCTCTCTCTCTCTCTCTCTCTCTCTCTCTCTCTCTCTCTCTCTCTCTCTCTCTCTCCCTCCCACGAGGGGGAAGGGGGCGCCGGCCTTCCGGAGCAAATTCTGGGTCTTGTAAGTCTTTTACTCCATAGATGACCGTGGGGGGTGTGATGGACGCACCCAGGCTTACGATACATGACAAATCCATCCCTTCTGGAAGGTTATGGAGGCATCAGTAACCCCTCTTAAGGGGAAGATATTACGACGTACGGTATTACAAAAAAAAAAAAAAAGTTTCATCAGTTTCATGAATTTTGGTGAGGGTTGACGAGGTGACACTGATGGAGGCTGTCTTGCCTTCACTGACCTGTACATATTTATCACCAGAAGCTTTCTCGCTCGAACCCTGAAGACTCAGGAGTGGCTAAATTTAGTTACAGGAAGGGGGGAAAGTGTCCAGAGGAAGGCAAGGTGGAGCAGAGGTTGACCCCCCCTCCCTCACGTCTCAGTGTAGTTGACCTAGATAGGATGACTTCACCATGCACGAGCGAGGATGGCGAAGGTGGGTGGATGAGTGTGAGGTACACATCCACAGTAACGTGAGGAGAGACTTTGGAAGCGAAAGATGGAAGTTGAGGTTGAGGGAAGTGAGAGGAGGGACTCGTAAGTGAGAAGGAGCAGGTCTGATAAGACTCTCAGAGATCCTGGGGTGAGGTTCGTCTGACTCACTGGTTCTCAACCGTCCATATCTCTAACGACCCACTTCAGCTGTTACGGGGTTATTTCGACACGTATAGACGGTCCCCATACCCCACCTCACCCCACCTCACCCATTCTGGTGCGTTGAGTGGCAGCTTAAACCCCCCCCCCCCCCCACACACACACACACACACCAGTGCGGGCCCGATCGGGGTCAGTTCTCATGGGTTCGGAATCCTGGGCGTGGCAATCGGCCCTTGTGTGTGTGTGTGTGTGTGTGTGTGTGTGTGTGTGTGTGTGTGTGTGTGTGTGTGTGAACGCACGGAGGAGTAAAGGCATTGTGTATATATACACACAAGACTAAGGGATACGGAGCAGAGCTGATGCAAAACTCCTCAGAAAATATATACAGAATACTGAGGGTCATTAATCTTGGCTCCCCAGGTGTTTGTAGACCTGACTGTAGATATATATGACCACGCCCAGCCACATATATGTCAGACCACACCCACTCCTGCATAAGGCAACGCCCACGCTAACTTGGTTCCCCCACACCCACACCCACCCCTGTCTCTTTAAACTAAATGTGTATTATTTTACTTTTGCTATCATTTACTCTAATGAGCCCCATCTGTCTGTCTGTCTGTCTGTTAATCTGTCTGGTAGTCTGTCTGTCTGTCTGTTAATCTGTCTGGTAGTCTGTCTGTCTGTGTCATTATGTCTCTTTGTATGTCTCCCCAGATTGTGGCAGACCTGCTGTATCTCTTGTCTGTCTGTCCCGTCCTCTAGGTGTAATAGATCTTCTATATAGGCGTGTACGTCCCTCTGTCTGTCTGTCTGTCTCTTTAACAACACCCCTCCCCTCCCCTCTCCTTCCCCCACTCCCCTCTCCCTGAGTGTATGACGCCCCAGCCCTCCATCACGTCACCATTTTCCTCCAGCCCAGGCAGTACAGTATTTACCACTGCCATAGCAACGTCGTCACCACCACACCTCCCTCCCAACACCACCATCCCCTCCCTCTCTCTCTCTCTCCCTCACCACCACAGTAAGTGGCTTCCCTCCTCCCAGATGATATGTACCAGGTAACAATACCCTTCGTCCTCTCGTTACTGCTAGACCACCTGAGACCCATTCTTGCCACCTCAACCTTCATTCTCCTCCTCCTCCTCTTCCTCGTCACCTCCTCCTCCTCGTTTTTTGATGTCTTATCTTAACGAGTGTCACTCAGTCCTAGGATCACTCCAATACCTCAGGACCGTTCCACCATCCCTAGTGACGTTCCACCGTCCCCTAGTGACGTTCCACCATCCCTAGTGACGTACCACCATCCCTAGTGACGTTCCACCATCCCTAGCGAGGCTGTTCTTGCTACCATCCCATTACCTTTCCTTCTCTCTCTCTCTCTCTCTCTCTCTCTCTCTCTCTCTCTCTCTCTCTCTCTCTCTCTCTCTCTCTCTCTCTCGCATGTTTTTCCTTTCCCTCCGCCGCCCACTCACTTTGTACCTACACCTTCCAGCGCAACCCCGGTGGCCCATTAAGCCTGGGGGATCTGCCCGTGCCTACTGCTGTGTCCTCCAGCAGTCCAGGGCTCACCCTAAACTCGACGGCCTTCTCCTAACCCTCCCTCACCTCCCTCCTCCGCCCCCCTGTGCTGTGGTATAGGCCAGGGTGAGGCGGTCCATCCCTACTGAGTGGGCCGCGGGCTGCGACGGGGTCGATATTGGTAGTGTCCGGGGGGGGGGGGCATTGTAATGATTCTCCCACAGATACCTCAGGCCTCTCTCATATATATATATATATATATATATATATATATATATATATATATATATATATATATATATATATATATACCCCTCAGGCCTCTCTCATATATATACCCCTCAGGCCTCTCTCATTTATATATACCCCTCAGGCCTCTCTCATATATACCCCTTGGCCTTTCTCATATATATACCCCTCAGGCCTTTCTCATATATATACCCCTCAGGCCTCTCTCATTTATATATACCCCTCAGGCCTCTCTCATATATACCCCTTGGCCTCTCTCATATACACCCCTTGGCCTCTCTCATGTATACCCCTTGGCCTCTCTCGTATATACCCCTTGGCCTCTCTCACAAATACCCCTTGGCCTCTCTCGTATGTATACTCTTTGGCCTCATTTACGTATACCCTTTGGCCTCTCAGAGATACATCTGGCCTCTTTCAAAGATATTCTTGGCCCCTCTCATACCTGTACAAATAGGTACTCCTGGTTTCTCATACTTTATACAGTTCATAAAGGTAATTACTTACATGCACACCTATGTACACACACAAAATGGATATCAACGCACACAAAAACGCACATTAGGCATACACCGAGAAATATACGCATACACAAACACACACGTATGCATGTATACAGCCAATGCGAGACATCATAGAGCAACCCAAAAATATCGCTAATGCCTTTGTTACGTAAATCACAAAAAACAAAACAAGAAGGATTTTCTAGAAGCTAAAAGTATTCTCCATGAGCCACCAGTTGCTTTCAGTCTCCTCCTTTTCAACGTACCAATAACACATGACAGACACGAGAGGCGTGAGTGCTTCGATACGAGGAGTTGTATATACCTCGGTCACTCGGTGTGACCTGGCCGGAACGAAAGGTGTTGATCCAGGGTATGGTCACGTGAGGAAAAACCAGATGGGTCTGGCACCCTCGTCTTGGGTTTGCGACACCCGTGTGTACGATGTTACGTCTGTGGTCTGGCACCCTCGTCTTGGGTTTGCGACACCCGTGTGTACGATGTTACGTCTTTGGTCTGGCACCCTCGTCTTGGGTTTGCGACACCCGTGTGTACGATGTTACGTCTGTGGTCTCGACGTCTGTGGTCTGGCATCCTCGTCTTGGGTTTGCGACACCCGTGTGTACGATGTTACGTCTGTGGTCTGGCACCCGTATCTTGGGTTTGCGACGCCCGTGATGTTACGTCAGTGGCCCTGAGACGCTGATGCGGTATATAGTAAAGGTAATTGTGTGTCTTGTTGATGTCGTGTGTGTATATGGCCCAGAGGTTCGGCATCCTCGTTCAGGTATGGGGCTTCGATACCCTGAAAATGTGACACTACTACCCCTTAATGTCCCGAGGTGTGACACCTGGGTAGTGGGTATTTGGCACCCATTTCCTGAGATGTGACACCTCGGGACCTGGGGCTTGGCATCCGTGTCCTGAGTTGTGGCACTTGGGTTTAGGGACCTGAAACTCCTCTCCTGAGACGTGGCACCTAAGTCTAGGGGTTTGGCACGCGTGTCCTGAGTTGTGGCACTTAGGTTTAGGGACCTGAAACTCCTCTCCTGAGACGTGGCACCTAAGTCTAGGGGTTTGACACTCCTACCCTGAGATGTGGCACGTAGGTTTAAGGGGGTCATCCTCTTGGCATATCCTCTTCTCCAAGACTCTACCCCTCTTGGTCACTGTACCTCAAGTCTGAGGATCTTTACGTAATAGACCAACGCTCAAAGAGCGTAGGATAATGACCTGGACCACTACTCGAGTTCTGTGTCCTTCATCGTGACACGACCAATACTCCTTGAGCGTTGGCCTTCCCGTTTGGAGTGATACTCGAGTCTCGGGACCCCTCTTGTGGCAGATCAACACTCCAAGAAGGTATGCATCCTGGATCGGAGTGATACTCGGGGGGGGGGGTTCCAGGTTCGTAACAAGACAGACGCCCCCAAGAACGTAGGCAGGCCGCCCTACCAGGAAGATGAGTCGAGCTCATGTAGATCACTTCGTCCTCCTCTTCTGCAGGAGGGTGTTGGTATCGAGACACGTTGTGATGCGTCGGCTGCTGGAATCATGGGAGAGACGAGGGAGGGGGAGGAGGTTAAATGGAAGAGCCGCGAGTTATCAAACGCTAGTGTTCCCGTTCTGTGTGTTCTGCCACGCCTGGTGGGCTTGCGTTGAGTTGTCCGGCGATGCATTGCATTCAGGGCGGTGAGTGAGTGAGTGAGTGAGTGAGTGGGTGACACTACGCCTGCGTACTTATGATAAGCTCGGCTGGTCGTTACGACGATCCTGTTTGTCTTGTGATTCTTTTTCTCTTTTTTTGGAAGGAATTTGTTTGGTAAAATTTGGGGCTCGGGGAGCACACACGAGGAGGAGGAGGAGGAGGAAGGGGGAGTTCTCCCAGACGTCGCTGTGAGGTTATCCGCGCGTCGATCTGGAGAAGGGGGTGGGAAGGGAACTTGACCTTCCCCTAACCTTCTTCCCGTCGAGAGAGAGAGAGAGAGAGAGAGAGAGAGAGAGAGAGAGAGAGAGAGAGAGAGAGAGAGAGTTAACCTGAACATCACCTGTAAGGGAGCTTTTTTCCTTATGTTGATTTTTCAGTCGTTTGTATTCAGTCAGTTTTTCGTCCATCTCGTCTACCTTTCTTTTCTTTTTTTTTTTTCTTGGTTAGCCACACTGTTAGTAGCTGAGGCGCCCGTCCCTGGGTGAGGGTGGCTAAGACACCTGCCTGGTTGAGAGGGTGATCGAGGCTCCTCCCTTGTTGGGAGGGTGGCTGAAACTCCTCCCTGGTTGAGAGGGTGGTCGAGGTTCCTCTCTTGTTGGGAGGGTGGCTGAAACTCCTCCCTGGTTGAGAGTGTGGTCGAGGTTCCTCCCGCCTTACCAATGGGATCCCTTTCATTTGAGAGAAACAAGAACATCTAAGGCGTGGATCCCCTTTTGTAAGGGCCATAACGTCTTTGGAAACCCCACCACCTCCACCCGCGCACTTCCCTCCCTCCCTCCCTGCGACCGGTGGAACAAAACACACGCATAAAACCTAAGGTCCCCTTTGAAGAATTTCCATGACGGTAAACTTCACATTGGTTCCAGTGATTTATATTCCAGTCCTCCCCCCTCCCCCCCCCTCCCCCCCTGGAAGAGATTTGCAGTCGTATTTGTAACAGTAAAACTGTCAGTTCCCCTTGCTGTTGGGGGTCATTTTGACAGTGAATTTGTTGATGCTGTTGTAAGAGCTGTTACCTCCGTTGCTAGAGGGCCTGTGGCACGAGCGAACACCCGTAGCTGCATGAAGTGTCGTTAGGGAGGGATTAGAATGTGGGTTGTAGAGGTTGTAGACAGTTAAAAAAAAAAAAACTCGAGGGGATTACGACGACGCCTCCTGACTTTAGGAGTATAGAAGTGAGGGCCGAGAACCATCAAACATCCTCCGTGTCAGTGGGTTATGGCCGGCAGCTGCCCGTAAAGGAAGTACAACCCTGGTGGCTTTAGGAGGTGGCTTTAGGAGTTGGAAGTTATGGCCGGGAGCCATCAAACACCCTCCAGTGTCGGTAGGTTGTAGACACCAGCAGCTCACGGGATGTACTTCCCTCCTGACTTTTAGCGCCGATGAAGTACTTCCCACCGTGTCAGAATTGCTTGCTGTCTCTCTCATTATAAAACTATGTCATGTATCCTCATACAGGGCATCTGTTCTTGGGCGAGTCCTTTGTGATGGAAGGAGGAACTGACCCTCGTTTTCCATGCTATACTAGCCAGGCTGTTATCGTCAGAATGACCTCAGTAATTGCTGGTGTGACCCAGGACTTCTTGCCTATATGTTTATCACTGTATGTAGGAGGGAGTTTTACACTCCTAGGGGGGCCCCCATCGACCGTACAAGTCGATGGGGGCCCCCATGTGTATGTGTGTTTACGAGGGTATAAGAAATACCTGGAGATGGAATGTTTTTACGTGTATGAGGATATATATATATATATATATATATATATATATATATATATATATATATATATATATATATATATATATATATATATATAAATATATGAAATATATAAAATATATATATATATATATATATATATATATATATATATATATATATATATATATATATATATATATATATATATATATATATTATCCCTGGGGATAGGGGAGAAAGAATACTTCCCACGTATTCCCTGCGTGTCGTAGAAGGCGACTAAAAGGGGAGGGAGCGGGGGGCTGGAAATCCTCCCCTCTCACTTTTTTTTTTTTTTTTTTCCAAAAGAGAAGGGGAACAGAGAAGGGGCCCAGGTGAGGATATTCCCTCAAGGGCCCAGTCCTCTGTTCTCAACGCTACCTCGCTAATGCGGGAAATGGCGAATAGTATAAAAAAAAAAAAAATATTATATAAAACACATGACACACTGAAAACTGGGATTCGATGCTTCATCTCCGCAAAGAAAAGGATTATTCAAATGTTCTAGTATGCCTCAAATAAGCCGGAGAAATGTTTCAAACACGTTAAAAGATGTTTCAGATAAGGGAAGGAGGAACGGCTTCATAATCTGTCTACGTTCCAGTACTCTGTCACCAGAGCCAACACGTCTCAGTGTCCTCAAAACTGTTCTAAAAAGAAAAGGAGTACGTGAAAGTGTTCCAGTACTCTGTCACCAAAGCCAACACGTCTCAGTGTCCTCTAAACTGTTCTAAAAAGAAAAGGAGTTCGTGAAAGTGTTCCAGTACTCTGTCACCAGAGCCAACACGTCTCAGTGTCCTCCAAAACTGTTCTAAAATCAAAAAGGAGTACGTGAAAGTGTTGAAAGGACAGCGTTAGATGTTCACAGGTGGTAGCTATCCACTTAGGATCACGAATATATAGTTATTTCCCTGTTCCTGAATTCGCCTATGTCTTCGTCTGTCTCGCTGTTCCTTTTGAGACAACCATCGCCAAATCTAGGATGCGAGTTGGTCTTGGGGTGTTTTTTTTTTTTTATGAAGTTTAACCTGACGTAAACATATGGTGGAAGAGGGGGGGAAGGGGGGGTTTGGGACTGACTGAACCCTTGACCTCTGACCTGACTGAACCCCTGACCCCTGACCTCTGAGCCTCCGTTGTACTTATTTTGTTTCTTCCGTTTTTGCAAATTTTTGAAGATGATGTGAAGGTTTTGGTCAGAAATCTTGAAGGCTGTGAGCGAATCGCCCCTTATTCTTCTCTCTTCCATGGTGGACAGATTCGTAGCCTTCAACAGTAGAGTTTGTGTGGGGGAACTTTTTAAATTGTCCCTTCCACAAAATTTATCTGTGGCGTTGACGGGTCTTTCATGAATATTTGGATATTCTTTTTACAAGGATATGAATATCACAGTACATATATATATATATATATATATATATATATATATATATATATATATATATATATATATATATATATATATATATATGTGTGTGTGTGTGTATGTATGTGTGTGTGTGTGTGTGTGTGTATGTGTTAAAAATAATCACGATTAATTATAGCAATAATACCAGTAGTAATGATGATAATCGACGGTTTATTGAGTGTAGAATTACAGCCAAAAGGCTGAAAATATACACAGAAGATACACATAGTAAAGAACAATGGGGCTATAACAAAGGGGAAAGGGGGGTTGGGGGGGGAGGAGAGTGTCAGGAAAGACGCTATATGATATTTATGATGATCACAATGGGCGTGATGGGGGCGCTGCTCTTTTGTACGAGCTGGGATAGGGGAGGTCGATTTCGGTTGGCGGCGGTGTCGAGCTGCAACGAGGGGAAGAGGGATCTCTCTTGGTGACAGGAGGTGACGGTGGCGATGGTGGTATGATAGCCGAGCTTCCTTGGGTAATATATATAGAGATAAGGTCCAAGTGATAGTCTAGAAAGAGTCAGGAGGTACGTGTGCCTGCTCCTCCATGGAATGCAGAGCTAACCTTACTTACCTACTTTTTGGGGCGCGCAGAGCCACCCTTGCCTACTGTCTTACCCCTCTCCTAGGGAGCTGAAGCTAACGAAAGGGAACGAGAAGTGAGGCGAAGATCTTAAGACCCTTAGAGGAAGACCACCTCTCCACCACATGATGATTGGCTTCATTTTCACGTTTCCATCATATCAAACTCATCTAACTAACAGCACCAGCAAAAAGAAAATATATCTTATCACCCAATGACATAATATTTTCTTCTGGAATATCATTAAACTTAATTGTATACGACCTGTTTACACCTGTTTGATAACGGCAAACAGGCGTAGCATCTGTTTCGATAAGTTACTCCCAAAATAACACGGTTGTATGTGGAGTGAATTGATAAGGCACAAGAGTTGATAGCCCTTATCATCAGGGCTTAGCATACCTCCGCTCATAGCTTGAATCTCCGTTGGCATGTTACTGTTATCCATCATAGGTTAATGTATGAATGATACTTGGTTGCTTATGGATGGACATGTTTACACGATTTTTATACTTTTTATATATATATATATATATATATATATATATATATATATATATATATATATATATATATATATATATATTGTTTTTTCATACTACTAGCCATTTCCCGCGTTAGCGAGGTAGCGTTAAGAACAGAGGACTGGGCCTTTGAGGGAATATCCTAACCTGGCCCCCTTCTCTGTTCCTTCTCTTGGAAAATTAAAAAAAAAAAAAAAACGAGAGGGGAGGATTTTCAGCCACCCGCTCCCTCCCCTTTCAGTCGCCTTCTACGAGAGAGAGAGAGAGAGAGAGAGAGAGAGAGAGAGAGAGAGAGAGAGAGAGAGAGAGAGAGAGAGATTGTGCATAAGATGGCCTTGATTGGGGCATTTAACGTCCCGTTCCGTCTTAGGCAACATTAAGAAAAAAAAAAATATATGAAAAATTATGTCAAAATTTATTGGTCTTCGAACAGACGCAGTGGTTAATGAGGCAGCCTCTCTGCTTAGTCATCGTGTCCCTTATAATTGTGTGTGAGGGAGGGAGAGTGTGAGGGAGAGGGTGAGGAGGAGGAGGAGAGAGGAGGAGGGGGTGGCGTGGGTGTTGTGGGGAGGGAGGAGGAGAGTGTGGGAGAGCTGGCGTCGACGCCGCCAGCGCCTTCGTCGTTCGTCGCCGCCGGGGAAGGTGCGTCACGCTATCGGAAAACTCATCATCATGAGCCATACCCCATCACCCCTCCCCCCCCCCCCCCCCAGGCCCTCGTCGTGCCCCCTCCTGCCGCTCAGCCTGTCACCGAGCGCTGCCTCCTCCCCTCCTCTCCTCTCTCTCCACCCCCACCCCTTTCGCTAGCGCCCCTCCTCACCCCAACCTGGTGTGGGAGGAGGGAGGGGAGACGGGGAGCAGGTCATGGTGGTGGTGGTGGTGGTGCTAGAGTCATAACCATGCTGAGGTCATGGTGGTGGTGGTGTTGTGGGCGTGGGTCATGGGGGCTCCTGGGGTCATATTGCTGCTGGGGGGGTCACACTGGTTCTGGGGTCATGATGTTGCTGGGGTGATATTGTTGCTGGGGGTCTACGATGGTCCTTGGGTCATGATGGTGCTGTGGGTCACAGTGGTTCTCAGGTCATGGTGGTGCTGGGGGTCACAGTGGTTCTCAGGTCATGATGGTGCTGTGGGTCACAGTGGTCCATAGATCATGATGGTGTTGGGGGTCAGAGTGGTTCTCAGGTCATGATGGTGCTGTGGGTCACAGTGGTTCTCAGGTCATGGTGGTGTGCTGGGGGTCACAGTGGTTCTCAGGTCATGATGGTGCTGTGGGTCACAGTGGTTCTCAGGTCATGGTGGTGTGCTGGGGGTGGGGTCACAATGGTTCTCAGGTCATGGTGGTGTGCTAGGAAGGGGGTGGTCACAGTGGTTCAGGGGTCGTAATGGTGCTGGGGGTGGGGAGTGTGGGTCACAGTGGTTTTAGGGTCGTAATGATCCTGTAAGTCACAGTAATAATGAGTCATGTCAGTGTTCTGTGAGTCCAGTTCTCCACTATTTCTTTCGTCACATCTGAATTATTCCATTTCTTCATGATTCATCTAACTTGATATCTTCCTTTCCCAATGAAGATACCTTATAGCTATCCCTATTTCATATATATATATATATATATATATATATATATATATATATATATATATATATATATATATATATATATATATATCTGCCGTTTCTTTATAGGTTTCCCTGCACTTTAGAGAGATATGCATCTCGACACGCAGAAAGAGCCATAAAAGTGTGTGTAAGGGTCCCTTTCCCATTGATATTTCATGCGTCTTCATGCTCCCCATGCTCTCAAGGTTTCCAGAAATGTTTCCAGTCAGGTCTTGTTCGCCCACAGTTTACTCAGACCAGACCAACTCTCTGTGAGGCTAATAACTCCAACACGATGCCGAGTTTAAAGCACCGAGTCGCGATTTATACCTCGGTCGTTTTGGCACCGAAATAGAATACACGAATACATGTATACATACGTAAGCGGTTGAGGAAGAGGGATAGATGTTATAGATAGACTTTTGATATATTCGTAATGTTATCTTTTTTCTCGTCGTTTGATTTTCATTCATGCGTGTGTAGCTGTCAGCACGTGACTGGAATCGGGGGATTGAGTATGTGCAAGCGAAAGCCTTGAGGTGAGACAGGTGTAAACATCCCTCTAAAACAGGTTTTTACATCAGCGTTTTGGTGAGCGAGTTCGTTTTAGCAAACGAGTTCTCTGAGGCTAATCTTATCCTTTTATTATAGTCTCGTTTGAACAATATTTCGGCTTAATGTAAATGAATCTAGTGATTGTACAGATAAACTTTGGCTGCATATCATTTTCTAAATCATATTTCATCAGTCCTCTTAAACAAATATCTAATTGAACAGTGACTTAAGTACTTCGACGTATTTTGTGAATATGAATATGTAAAAGAAAATGGTAATAATGATAATTCTAAGACACATTTAGGGGGGACTATGTTAAAGTTTGTTGACAGTGCTTAACTGTCGCAGCCAACAGGACGGTGTACTGTGGTTCGTCAGTAGGAGGTTGGCTGCCCCCAGCCACACAACCAAGTCCTGTCTCCTGATGCTTGTCATACATATGTGACTGAATTTGCTCTACATCGATGACAGCCTGCCCGCGAGGAACGGCTTGGGGAAACTCAGTGGCGAGGGGCATAAAAGCTGGGTGTGTGTGCGATTGTGAGGAAAATAAGGTAAGGAAATAAGCATAGACCATGCATATGCTTACACACACACACACACACACACACACACACACACACACACACACACACACACACACACACACACAATCAAATAAACAAACAACTAAGAATTCAAAGCGGAACGCGAATTCCAAGAGGAGATACAAAAGAGCCAACTTTACGAAGCCGAACAAACTTTCAGGAATATAAACTAGGCAGCGGAATTCCACAGCCAGAATGTGGAGCGGTGCTACAAGAGGTTCTGTGAGGTATAAATCGAAGGAAGGGAAAGATGGATGCCAGCCGTGGATGAAGAGAGGAAGAGATGTGGAAGAAGACGTGGAAGAAAACGAAACACCAAGGCAAAGAGAAGGTTTTTAGGAGAAGATAGAAGGAGGCAGAGAGTGTCTGAAAGATACGAAGGCAGTAGAATAAGGATTGCAAGACGGGGAAATGACAAAAGCAGATCCTAGATTTGTTCCATGAATTCATGGAAGACAAATTATAATTAGCAGAAGAAAACATGGCTAAATCTGAAGGACCCAGAGGGAGAGCCATTCGGAAAAAAAGAGAGCGACGTATGAAAGGAGCCGAAGCCTCAGTTCCTGGGTGGGATCTGTGTCGAAAACACATCGCCTCCAACACTCTTCCACGATCGGTAGGAGAGGAGAGATCATGGGAAAGCCACCCCAAGACTTGCTTGACGACTCAGAAGTAAGCTCTCGAAGGATCTTGATCTGTTGACTACGAAGTATAGTTCATGGCAGAAAAGTAGGCTGACTGTTTGAAATATTTTTCAAGTACTCAGTTTGAGGTCGTATTTTTAGAAGAAAAAAAATAAATAGAAGACTATCACAGACCTCACACAACCTATTCTGCATTTCTTCAACGAACTAGAACCCAACCCACCCCACAGTTTTAGTGGAGATATTCATCAACGAAGCACGTCCAACTCTCCCATGTATTTGTCGAATAAGAAGGGCACGACAGAAAGCGGGCAAGGTTGCAGGCCTAGTTACAGTGCCAACACCTTCACATGTAAAGTCTTGGAGAAACTAGTTACAGTACCAACACCTTCACATGTAAAGTCTTGGAGAAGCTAGTTACAGTGCCAACACCTTCACATGTAAAGTCTTGGAGAAGCTAGTTACAGTACCAACACCTTCACATGTAAAGTCTTGGAGAAGCTAGTTACAGTACCAACACCTTCACATGTAAAGTCTTGGAGAAGCTATTCAGAAAAGATATATATGAGACGTTGCAAAGGACAATCCACCTAAGTTACAGCAACTTGTATTCTGAGGAAACGTATCTTGTATTACCTTTATGATAGATTAAAACACAAGGGCACTGGAGGGACATTTTTTAAGAACTACCACCTGGCGTTTTGTACTCTCTACTTCACAGAAGAAAGACAGAAGAAAAGGCACTAGATTGTCAGGCTGGCATACATAAAGGGTGGAAGCTTCCTTCGGTGTTTCGAGGAATACATGAATTGAAAGGAGCAGAGGTAAATGTCGAGTTCCACAAGACTTTCCATACCGTAAACTGAAACGAAAGTGTTGGTAGACTCGTGGATCAAAGAGCGACATGCCGCTTGCATATACACTTTACAATTTGCTTCGTACACGGTCATGTCCAGTTGTCTGGAGAGAGATCTATGAACGTCTTTCTTGACTGTCGACTAGAGGGACAGGTTCTGGGAAGTGGAGGCCTTGGAAAGAGTCTCTTGGGGAGTTCTTGGAAGAGCTGACTGGAGGGACGGGGTTTTTTGGGGGAGTTGAAGACTTCGAGAGGGCTTTTGTCAGTGGGTCTTTCAGAGTTCGGTGACGAAAGGAACTTGGGGAAATTAGGAAAAAAAAAAGGAAAGCAAGATCGTTGTAGGTCCTTAGGCTCTAGTATGTTGCGAGCTGTATTTGTCCACTTTAGAACTTGGACCTCGGCGTCTGAGGGTTCGACTTTGAGTCAGTGAAGCAGGTGGAACAGCAAAGCTGAAAGGAAACTTCCTGAGAATTGTCAGCGTTTAACAGACGATGTATAACAACACAAGTCATAAAGACCCAAGTTGGAAAACAAATAGGTTTTAACAGACTTTTAACGTAGACACGGTCAGGTCCACTGTGGCATACTTGAGGCTATGTAACTCGGTTGTGTGATACAGATATCATGACGGGAATTATTCTAAGGCCTATGAAGCCTCACCTTAACCCTTCTAAGACCTCTGAACCTCGCCTTAACCCTTCTAAGACCTCTGAACCTCGCCTTAACCCTTCTAAGGCCTCTGAGGCCTCGTCTTAACCCTTCTAAGTTCTTTGAAGCCTCGCCTTAACCCTTCTAAGGCCTCTGAAGCCTCGTCTTAACCCTTCTAAGTTCTTTGAAGCCTTGCCTTAACCCTTCTAAGGCCTCTGAAGCCTCGTCTTAACCCTTCTAAGTTCTTTGAAGCCTCGCCTTAACCCTTCTAAGGCCTCTGAAGCCCCGCCTCCACCAGGGCAGAGAGATATTCCCCAGCACTTCGGTTCTCTGCTCAGGACGGCGTACGGCCGAAATGATGTGTCACACACACACACACACACACACACACACACACACACACACACACACACACACACACACACACACACACACACACACACACACACACACACACACACACACACACACACACACACACACACACACACACACACACACACACACACACACACACACACACACACACACACACACACACACACACACACACACACACACACACACACACACACACACACACACACACACACACACACACACACACACACACACACACACACACACACACACACACACACACACACACACACACACACACACACACACACACACACACACACACACACACACACACACACACACACACACACACACACACACACACACACACACACACACACACACACACACACACACACACACACACACACACACACACACACACACACACACACACACACACACACACACACACACACACACACACACACACACACACACACACACACACACACACACACACACACACACACACACACACACACACACACACACACACACACACACACACACACACACACACACACACACACACACACACACACACACACACACACACACACACACACACACACACACACACACACACACACACACACACACACACACACACACACACACACACACACACACACACACACACACACACACACACACACACACACACACACACACACACACACACACACACACACACACACACACACACACACACACACACACACACACACACACACACACACACACACACACACACACACACACACACACACACACACACACACACACACACACACACACACACACACACACACACACACACACACACACACACACACACACACACACACACACACACACACACACACACACACACACACACACACACACACACACACACACACACACACACACACACACACACACACACACACACACACACACACACACACACACACACACACACACACACACACACACACACACACACACACACACACACACACACACACACACACACACACACACACACACACACACACACACACACACACACACACACACACACACACACACACACACACACACACACACACACACACACACACACACACACACACACACACACACACACACACACACACACACACACACACACACACACACACACACACACACACACACACACACACACACACACACACACACACACACACACACACACACACACACACACACACACACACACACACACACACACACACACACACACACACACACACACACACACACACACACACACACACACACACACACACACACACACACACACACACACACACACACACACACACACACACACACACACACACACACACACACACACACACACACACACACACACACACACACACACACACACACACACACACACACACACACACACACACACACACACACACACACACACACACACACACACACACACACACACACACACACACACACACACACACACACACACACACACACACACACACACACACACACACACACACACACACACACACACACACACACACACACACACACACACACACACACACACACACACACACACACACACACACACACACACACACACACACACACACACACACACACACACACACACACACACACACACACACACACACACACACACACACACACACACACACACACACACACACACACACACACACACACACACACACACACACACACACACACACACACACACACACACACACACACACACACACACACACACACACACACACACACACACACACACACACACACACACACACACACACACACACACACACACACACACACACACACACACACACACACACACACACACACACACACACACACACACACACACACACACACACACACACACACACACACACACACACACACACACACACACACACACACACACACACACACACACACACACACACACACACACACACACACACACACACACACACACACACACACACACACACACACACACACACACACACACACACACACACACACACACACACACACACACACACACACACACACACACACACACACACACACACACACACACACACACACACACACACACACACACACACACACACACACACACACACACACACACACACACACACACACACACACACACACACACACACACACACACACACACACACACACACACACACACACACACACACACACACACACACACACACACACACACACACACACACACACACACACACACACACACACACACACACACACACACACACACACACACACACACACACACACACACACACACACACACACACACACACACACACACACACACACACACACACACACACACACACACACACACACACACACACACACACACACACACACACACACACACACACACACACACACACACACACACACACACACACACACACACACACACACACACACACACACACACACACACACACACACACACACACACACACACACACACACACACACACACACACACACACACACACACACACACACACACACACACACACACACACACACACACACACACACACACACACACACACACACACACACACACACACACACACACACACACACACACACACACACACACACACACACACACACACACACACACACACACACACACACACACACACACACACACACACACACACACACACACACACACACACACACACACACACACACACACACACACACACACACACACACACACACACACACACACACACACACACACACACACACACACACACACACACACACACACACACACACACACACACACACACACACACACACACACACACACACACACACACACACACACACACACACACACACACACACACACACACACACACACACACACACACACACACACACACACACACACACACACACACACACACACACACACACACACACACACACACACACACACACACACACACACACACACACACACACACACACACACACACACACACACACACACACACACACACACACACACACACACACACACACACACACACACACACACACACACACACACACACACACACACACACACACACACACACACACACACACACACACACACACACACACACACACACACACACACACACACACACACACACACACACACACACACACACACACACACACACACACACACACACACACACACACACACACACACACACACACACACACACACACACACACACACACACACACACACACACACACACACACACACACACACACACACACACACACACACACACACACACACACACACACACACACACACACACACACACACACACACACACACACACACACACACACACACACACACACACACACACACACACACACACACACACACACACACACACACACACACACACACACACACACACACACACACACACACACACACACACACACACACACACACACACACACACACACACACACACACACACACACACACACACACACACACACACACACACACACACACACACACACACACACACACACACACACACACACATGTGTGTGTGTGTGTGTGTGGGCGGGTGTTGGGGAGGGAGGGATGCGACGAGCTGGAACAGAGATGTGTTGGGGTGGCCACGCTGGAAGAGGCCAGAGAGCGACGTAGAAACTAAGAAACGCAGGGCTGCCCCCTCAGTGGTCTGTGCCGCAGAGGATGCTCCATGCTGTTAATGGTGAGGCACAGACGGTCAGTTTGTACGTGTCAACACAGTGTTCTGCCTTACGTGTGGTGGCTCCTTCCGGCCCTTAATTAACTGCAGCAGTTATGTGGGTCGAGAACAGGTCGTTCCCGCCGTCTGATTGGATGCATTCGTCTCAGTATAGGAAGGGGACGGCTCGTTAAGGGGGGCGTAATGTTCTATGCCAAGCTATACGGCCAAAAGAAACCTGGAGGCTTCGGCTATGCCACACTGATGAGAGGGCTGGTGCACAGAGTAGAGTGAATAGGGCGCTGCTACAGAGACGGGCTGGGGGTCTGGACCTTGTTGAAAGGGGCGAAGGGCACGTCAGATACACTGTGGGAGGGACCAGAGTGGGGAGACGATGGAAGGGTAGAGGAGGTAGGGGATGGGAGGACCAGACTGGAGAGGTGACGGGAGGACCAGACTGGGGAGGTGATGGAGGACCAGAGTGGGGAGGTGATGGAGGACCAGACTGGGGAGGTGATGGAGGACCAGACTGGGGAGGTGATGGAGGACCAGACTGGGGTGGTGATGGAGGACCAATTTTTGGGGTCGCAGGGGCGACCAGAGGGGGAGGAGGTCCTGCAACAGAGGCTGCGTCAGAGGACCAAGGAGGAGGAGGAGGAGGAGGAAAGGGCCGCAGGAGTGCACGTCGCACCAGCAGTAGAGAGAGAGAGAGAGAGAGAGAGAGAGAGAGAGAGAGAGAGAGAGAGAGAGAGAGAGAGAGGAAGGGAGGGGTGATCACGGAACAGAAGCCGAGTGGAGAGGGGGAAGAAATTGCGGGAAATTAATGGGAGATACTTCCTGTGAGTATCCGGGGCCAGGAGGAGACTCCTGTGTCCCTCTTAGATCCATAAGAGCCAGGGAGAGCGAAAGGGGTGGGGAAGGAGGGAGTGGAAGGGTGCGAGGGAGGGAACAAAAAACAACGAGTCGTGCCAGGGAGAGAGAGAGAGAGAGAGAGAGAGAGAGAGAGAGAGAGAGAGAGAGAGAGAGAGAGAGAGAGAGGTGGGGAGTGGAGAGGAGGGAACAAGAAACAGTTTTGTGGATCTTGGCCTCTTCTTCTTCTTCTCATTCGTACTGCCTTAGCTATGGAGGAAGGGCTCCTGCGATCTCAGAAGTGAACATTGATCTTTGATAAGTTCAAATCACATTTATATTTAAAACTTATCAAGCTGGGTTTTTTTTTTCTCTCATTCATGGTTAACAATACGATCATTTCGCCATTGACCCTGGGAAGGACATCAAACGCTGAGTCTCAGAATGTCGTCTGCGTAATTGGTGATCTGTCTAACGAACTCAGTCATTGGTGGACGAAATAGATACATACAAGACGAAGGTTTTGAAGGGCATGCGAATGCGCTTCCAAAATGCGTCGTATTCCGTTCTAAGATTATTGTATCATAATGGATATTCTAGTGAGATATATTCTCGAACTTTCTTATTATGGTCTGTGGGAATACACACACATGACCCCTGGGTGGTGTTCGTATTCATCAATACATCATACAGTGTTGTATCAGTGTTGTATACGAACGATTTATTCCATGGACATTTGATTCTCTCTTTTACCACTTTTTACACGTCAGACTGTGAACTACTGCTTGGACACTTTGAAATACAGAGAAATATAGAGACTTAGGGAGCGTTGGAGGTGAAAAATTAGAAGCATTTTACTCAGGCATTGCCATGGTGAACGTTATCTGAAAACCGTCCGATGGTATTTGATACACGATTTGATATTCATAATTTCATTCAATTTGATATTCATATTTAGAATGGATGCAGTGGTGTGTTGTCACTCGGCTCGGAAAAGACTATGCCACATGAAGAGGAATTACGTGGAAAAAAATAGAAAAAAGGGAAGAGAAATTGAGAATGTTCTCCTGTAAGGTTCCCTCTGTCTTGGGAAGATGTCGTATCTTCTAAGGGAAAGGCGAAGTGTGTATGGACAGACAGACCGACACAGACAGGCAAGCAGGTAGACAAACAGACAGACAGACAGGCCAGCAGACAGACAGACAGATAGACAGGCCAGCAGACAGACAGACAGACAGGCCAGCAGACAGACAGACAGAGACAGACAGACAGAATATATATTCTAGACCAGCATTGGAAGCCGGATGTCCAACTAACAGATCAGCATTGCAAATCCTCATCATTACAACGTTATATGCCCCCAGTGTTGCAAACGGCGGCCTTGATACCCATCACATACACGTGCCTCATACGTCCTCCTGGTGGGTGGGGGAGGAGGAGGAACCCTAGCTTCTGGTCTAGCCTCTGTAGAGGCTGTGTTGACTCGCAAAAAAATATATATGCCCCTTTGTCGTGTTGACTTAGCTCTGCTGAGGCGGAAGTTTGAAAATAAGCCCCGTGGTGACTTGCGATTCGCCCCAGGTCAGAAGGGAGGGTGTGGGAAGGGATCGTGTGTGTGTGTGTGTGTCTGTCTGTCTGTCTGTCTGTCTGTCTGTCTGTCTGTCTGTCTGTGTGTCTGTGTTTTGTCTTCAACCATAAGCCTTATTTCAGTTGCAGAAGTATTAATAGACCATCAGTCCATACCTTGCAATACCAAGCATTCGAGTGTTAGCTTGAGTGTACACATGTCTGCTTGCGAGACACCCTCTGGATGCCGTATGACCACCTGTACCCATCTTTCTAAGCGCCACACGACCATCTGGCATACTCTTTCCGGTACATGACCACCTGTCATCCCCTCCTTGACATTCCGCGTGTCACAGTCTGTACACTGCGTGACCAGCTGTCACCAAACTTTACCGATGACAAGCGAAACGGTTCAGATTGCTCGAATCACAAGGGTTCAGTTTCAGTATGATTCCCTAAAATCAGTACAGTGCTTAAGTCAAGTGTATGTTCATCAGACTGCTTCAGGTGGTTCGAAACGTCTCTGTAAGGCTATATGATATACAGAAAAGAACATAATCATATCTTTTTACGCGATTTAGTCATTCACTGAACCAGAATGAGTGGTTCATGAACCATAGGGTGAACTAGAATGAGTGGTTCATGAACCATAGGGTGAACTAGAATGAGTGGTTCATGAACCATAGGATGAACCAGAATGAGTGGTTCATAGCCATAGCATGAACCTGACTGACATAAACCATTAGAAGATCGCCAAGCAACACTTCTAGAATCAAACCCCTTCCTAGTATACCCTATCTAGGATCCTTCTAGTATGCTGTACGTCTGATCCCTCTAGTATAGCATGGTCGGAAACCTTTTTTAGAAGACAGGGGTCAAGATCTCGTAAGAATACATCGGTCAGGTTCGTCCTGGGATGTGTGTGTGTTCGTTCGTGTTCGTAGATCGACCGCTCTCAAAACACGACCAGGCATATATAACTCTCCGGGGTTAGCTACCCATATTTCATTACTCTATTTTCAGTTTCCTTTACTTTTGCTCCTTTGGATCTATATATATATATACATTCTGAGTTTCTTTGTGGGGGATGTGTTTGTTTCAGTGAATGAATTTATCATTATTATTTTTATTATTATTATCATTATTATTATTATTATTATTATTATTATTATTATTATTATTAATGCTACTGTATTAGTATATAGACATGTGCTAGTGATGGGATATTTGTGAAGTAGGGCTTCGGTGTGTTTATATATATATATATATATATATATATATATATATATATATATATATATATATATATATATATATATATATATATATATATAACTGAATCGATTTCTTTTACACTGTGTAAAAGTTAAGAACGATTGTCTTATCGAAGTTTCACTTCTATTCGTATCTATTCACTTAGTTACGTCATTCATTCTTACATGCGTTTGCCGAAGTGTTACCAAGTTGGCTAGGTGACCTCCTGGAGAACGTGTGATGTGGCCTGGTGCATACCAGACGCTGTTCTACGATGCGGTGCTTGAGCTAACTAGAGATGCATGTTAGCGAAGGTCCCATGCCTCAGGTTCGCCCGAGATGTGGATCACTTAACAAGGAATCTCCCGTAGAAAGGTGTCATATCGTGATTAATTAACATTGATAAACAAAAATATACAAACAATATACGGGCCTTTATTCATCAGTGAGAAAGAGATAGATCATATGTACTGCATCGAATTTATTATACATTGAGGGGTATTGTATTGCCCGATACATCAGGGTTGGTTATAGCCCTTTACATAAATGAGATTAATGAGGGAGGGGGGGACTCAGGGTTAACTCAAACCCATTCCTATTTCCCATTACTGACTCGTAGTCACACGTTCGTATAGTGCAAAGATGGAGTTCTGTACTCATGGGACACACCCACCATTTCTTAAACGTCCCCTTATTTCAAGACGTTGATTTATTCTGTTCCTTGAAATATAAACTACATAAAAAGAAAGTTGAAAACACACACACACACACACACACACACACACACACACTCACACACACACACACACACACACACACACACACATTGAAATATATGCTACATAAAAACAAAGTTGAAAACACACACACACACACACACACACACACACACTCACACACACACACACACACACACACACTCACACACACACACGCACACACGCACGCGCGCGCTGCCGAGCGAGAAAGTCTCAAAAAATCACCTCGGCGTTTTAAGAAGCGTTAGGAACTGTAGGTCAACATATGACGGATTGGTTTCTCGTACTCTGAGCTGGCGGCCCCCCAAGGGCCTTGAAAGAAAACCGGGAAAGATATCCTACAAAGATTTTAAACTATCGTTCAGTATTCGTAATAATAAATGATATTTGATGGGGAACAAGGGAATATCTGAATATTCTAGGGGACGTTTAACACACACACACACACACACACACACATATATATATATATATATATATATATATATATATATATATATATATATATAGTACATATGACTAGTTCACTGTCAAACATGATATAGTCTCCTACTCATGAATTTGGCCATGGAATAAGCACATTATAGTCGACATGGTTCGCTAGATTTGATCTATATGAGCGCTTAAATCACCAGTGATGTATTACGTCTGTCATTGGCTGCGCTGACCAGCAGCAGCAGCAGCCCCAGCAGCCACTATTTACCAGGGTGTAATGAGCCGCTAATCTTCGCTTGTTTCGCTATAATTTTTTGTGGTTTCTGCTGTTCATTTGTTTTTTTTTTTTTTTTCAGTTTCGGTCACTTTCGTGCGAAGGCGTTCGTTCTCGGACGATGTTTTACTGAAAGGGGGATGAGAAAATATATATGTGTATCCCGTCGAAATGGTCAAATGCTAGTAAATGATTGGCAGATGATGATGATGAGAGAGAGAGAGAGAGAGAGAGAGAGAGAGAGAGAGAGAGAGACTTGGGATCGATGAATGAGCAGACCTGACGACCTGACGACCCCCCCCCCTCCACCCCCCTCAAAAAAAAAAAAGAAATTGGGCTACAAGGGAAAGAAAACGGGCGAGCGCTTTGCATTTAGGGAAGACTACACCCTTTGGCAACGATGGTTACATGATGATTGAGAGAGAGAGAGAGAGAGGGGGGAGGAAGAGAGAGAGAGAGAGAGAGAGAGAGAGAGAGAGGGGGGGAGGGAGAGAGAGAGAGAGAGAGAGAGAGAGAGAGAGAGAGAGAGAGGGGGGTTTAGAAGGGAGGGAGGGAAGGGATACTCTCTCTCTCTCTCTCTCTCTCTCTCTCTCTCTCTCTCTCTCTCTCTTTCTCTCACAAGGGCTCATACCGAATCTCTCATCTCAAACATTATTACGGAGTTGGTACTGAGTCTCTCTCCCGTGACTCTCTTTTGATACCCAAGCGTCCCTGATTCTCTTACCGTAACCTTTGATACCCTGGTGTTGCTGATTCACTTCATCCGAATCTTTAGTATTCATTAATTACCGATTCTCTCCCTGTGAACCTTTTTGACACACTTGAGAGTTTACTGATTCATCTGAGCCTCGACTCGTTTCAAAACCAGTGGTTCATTTCGTCCTCCACTTGACGCACCTATCACTCGCTTTACCCCACGGACGTCTTCGGTGTTGCCTTTCGTGTGTTGACCTCAGCAAGGTGTTCTCCCCGTCTTCGAACCCAAGGATAGAGGATTGAGATGCAAGGAGAATAATATTAAGGTTCGAACCCAAGGATAGAGGATTGAGATGCAAGGAGAATAATATTAAGGTTCGAACCCAAGGATAGAGGATTGAGATGCAAGGAGAATGATATTAAGGTTGTGGGAGGCGTAGCCTCAGTGGAAGTAGAGAGGATCGAAACGTATCTGGCGCCCTGTAAAGGATTATCCACTTCCG
The DNA here is from genome assembly GCF_036320965.1 of Panulirus ornatus. Lineage (NCBI taxonomy): Eukaryota > Metazoa > Arthropoda > Malacostraca > Decapoda > Palinuridae > Panulirus > Panulirus ornatus. The sequence goes on from NC_092276.1 coordinate 1,877,582, forward strand.
TCGTGGCACTCGGGGGGGAATGGTGGCTTTTCGGCCCTCGGTAAACTCCCCTAAACGCGTAAGGTGTCTTATGGTATGGCAGGAGGCCACGGGAGGTACAACACCCGCTCATGTTGACACACCTCCTCGTAGAAGAGGAGGTGGGTGCGAGTGAGGCGACCGTGCGCTTGAACTGGGAACTCGCGAGTTATGGGTAGGGAGTCGGGGTGGTTGTATGGCCGGCCTCGGGGATGCCCACCAGAGAGATCTTCGAGGAGTGGGTTGGTATAGAGCAGAAGGTCCTCCCGCGACCGTGTCGTGAACGGGAGACTAATTTTCCAGAGTGGTACGACCAGAAGAAGAAGAAGAAGGAGGAGGAGGAGGAGGAGGAGGGGGTAGAGCTCATCTCCAAGAGTGGCGTGTGTACTCGGAGTAACAACGTGAGTGCAGCAAGTACCACCCCTACAAGCGATGAAAGGAAGAGAGAGAGAGAGAGGGAGACGGAGTGGGAGGTGAGGTTGCGTGTTTCCTTGATCCACCGAGCGCGGCAGTTGCTCGCCTCTCGTACGCAGGAGCAAGACCTGGGCTCCGCCATCGTCTGTCACTGACTAGAGATGGATTTGCTAAGTTCCTTAGGGTATGATGAGTGAGGACTAAGCTCGAAGTCTCTTGATATGCGGGGGTAACTGAAGTCCTCCCTGAGCTGCTAACACAGGAGTGGCGAAGCCCACTGGCCCTAGGGACACTTCCGGATGGGTTAGGCTCGGGCGAAGGTGTGATGCACGAGAAGGTGCCCCAGACGAGGAACGAGGCACTGTGGCATCGTCAGTGAGACGTGTTCCTGTGGTCTCTTCCCCCAGGCACTGCTGGGGTCAGTCTCACATCCACCTGTACCTCGTCATCCACCTACTTTGCCAGTACATAACTTGACTGCTTACAGGAGGACCATCGGGGGATTAAGGTACGGGGTGAGGTAAGCTCCTCTGCCACGATAAGCCTCTAGAATCAGACTTCATTAGACTTCTCCGCTAAAAGAACATAAGGCTCTCAAATGGAGTTCTTAGAACGATACATAGGGGTGACTGGAAGCCACAGCGGTACGCTAAGCGAGCAGCTTGTTAGAAGTTACGCAAAGGGTGTGCTTGAATGTGTTGCAATTGTAGGTGAATGGAATAAGCCAAGTGATAACACTGTGACTGAAGGCAGCTTTGCAGCTCCGCCCGCAGATGTAACCCGACGGCCTGAATTCACAAGCTTGAATAAACACGAATTCACATCACGTTTTGAAAAGCTTTAGCTGGTGATTACAGAGGCTGGCAGAGGAGGAAGGGTTTACGGCAGTGAATGTGCGAAGGATGTGAAAGACTGTGGACTTGGTGAAAGGATAGAAGTATAGCCAGATGAAAAGAAAAAGAGAAAATAGATTTATAAGTTTCGGAGTTGATCTAGCAAAGCAAAGAGAGGATTAGTGATATGAGAAGAACAAAGAAGTGCGAATACCGTGGCAGAAAGTGAAGGCCTGGTGGAACGTCATGCAACGGGCTGTGAAGGTTCTTCATCACTGGCCTAACGTCATTATATGTGCCTTGCACAATGTTGTCAGTGAGGGAGGGCAAAAAAGGATAAGGTCTCTACTGAGTGGGATGCGTGACACGTGGAAGAACCAACACCGCTGGCGGTGAAAGCGCTGTGCTAAAGTAATTGTAACCGTTTTGGGCAATGCGTAGTTGTCTCAGAGCCTCGCTGTGTCTGTCAAGGGTTTGGTTTTTCGATGAGTTAACTCACGAAGCTGATGTGGATCACTGATGAAGGGAGCTGAAGGCAGACAGTAAGCTGGAAGAAGTGAGCAGGTTGGCCAAAGATGATTTAGTAGCGAGGGAAAATCATTACTGTGTGTCGTCCCCTTCTCAGTGTATGTCACGACGATAACGAAAAAAAGAAAGGTGTTACAAGAAATGTGAGGAAGTTAAGTATCGTAACATTGGTGGAAATGGAAAAAAGAGTGTGGTTTAGAGAGGAGGAGAAGGTGCGTTGAAATGGTTTGGACCATGGAGAGAATGAATGAGTAAAGGTTGACAAAGAGGATTGATTGTGTCAGGTGTGTAGGGAACAAGTACATGATATGGTTTACAGTACACCTGCGAAGCAAGATGTAAACATAGACTTCTCAAAGATAAGCTTATGAATATAATGTATTATTTTTTCCCCTCTGTCTGCAAAGGAACTGGTAAACTGAATGGAGACCAATAACCTGACATTTTCCATATAGTCGACAAAAAGATTCTGTTGTTGTTCGGTAAGAGACAGTAAATTTATAGGCTTTTAAATACCCGATGAAAAGTCTTGTTAGACGGTAACAGACCTTTAAGCTAAAGGCTTTTGAATACCCGACGACGAGTCTGTTCGTCTTTAAGAGATTTGGGGGAGGAGGAAGGCCGACGGGTTCTAGATAGCCGACGAAATGTCCGCTGGTCAGCAGCCGTTTGTTCGAAGCCTCGACGCGATTGCTTCATTAGTATACAGAGTTCGACACGCCGGACGTGAGGCGCGGCGAGGAGCGTTCCAATTCCCTCACTGCTTTTCCTAAACCTGTCTACTACCCCAAGCTGCCGGACGGACACAGCAAATACAGCAATCGCTTTTGTATATATATATATATATATATATATATATATATATATATATATATATATATATTAAAGTATTATACGTGGTACTTGTTGTTGGCTGTAGGATTAAAGGAACCAGATGTTTCATCTTCTGTGACAAATGGAAAAAATAGTTTCTCGCTTGACTTTGGAGTTCAGGTTCGGGTTTTCGCAGTTCCTGGAGCACTGGAAACAATGCTTCGGTTTCATACCCTCATTCCTCTCTCCCTCTCTCTCTCTCTCTCTCTCTCTCTCTCTCTCTCTCTTCTCTCTCTCTCTCTATGCTCGTTAAGCACTGGCTTACCTATTCGATTACCCTGCTCCTGAAAGCGGCGCATCTTCGCAATACGTCCAGCCTCGATTCACGTCTTTATGATTATTATTTTTTTTTTTTTACATAGAGTGACTTTGCATATTTCTCTCCACACCCTCGCCCTCCCACTCGAACCCACAGCTGCTGCTGCTGCCCCCGCACACCCCTACCACACACACACACACACACACACACACACACACACCAACCAGGCTATGCCAGTTACCCATTTACTGACCAGTCCCGGGAGAAGGATGAACACCTTGGTTGTGTCTGTGTGTGTGTGTGTGTGTCTGTGTGTCTGTGTGTGTGCGTGTGTGTGTGTCGAATTGTGTAATGAATCTACGATGCGGTTCATCATTTATTTAGAAAACGGTGATAAATTAATGAAGAAAAATAAAAAGAAAATAAAGTTAATGGATTAAGCTGGTCCACGGAGATTAAGCTGGTCCACGGAGATTAAGCTGGTCCACGGAGATTAAGCTGGTCCACAAAGTTGGGGTAATAATGTTTAACTTTTTTTTTTCTTTTTTTTGTTCCTTTTCGCCAGACAAATGTCTGGCCAGCAGCAACAAGTCAGTTGGCAGGCGACCATCTGGCCCACCGTCAGCCAGCAGGCACAGATGGTTCTCCGGCCCCCGTACCACGACACAGCTGGGTGGTACACGGCTCAGGGCGCGTCAAGAGATCACGTTTGCACAGATGGCAACAGACGACGTTGGCACAGATGGCAACAGACGACGTCTGCACAGATGGCAACAGACGACGTTGGCACAGATGGCAACAGACGACGTTGGCACAGATGGCAACAGACGACGTCTGCACAGATGGCAACAGACGACGTCTGCACAGATGGCAACAGACGACGTTGGCACAGATGGCAACAGACGACGTCTGCACAGATGGCAACAGACGACGTCTGCACAGATGGTCACTTCTTCAATGGTGGCCTCACGAACCTCGCTGGCCTCGGGGTCATGTTAATTGGGTAATGGGGGGAACGAAATGGGGACACCTTCCCTGGGGCAGAGAATGGGGACCAGCCCCGAGCAGGTGTGTGTGTGTGTGTGTGTGTGTGTGTGTGTGTGTGTGTGTGTGTACAAAAGGGTAAAGTTATGATACATTTATGCATGGTTAAGAGACAGGGCTAATATATATATATATATATATATATATATATATATATATATATATATATATATATATATATATATATTATTTATTTATTTTGCTTTGTCGCTGTCTCCCGCGTTTGCGAGGTAGCGGAAGGAAACAGACGAAAGAAATGGCCCAACCCACCCCCATACACCTGTATATACACACACGTCCACACACGCAAATATACATACCTATACATCTCAGTGTACACATATATATACACACACAGACATATACATATATACACATGTACATAATTCATACTGTCTGCCTTTATTTGTTCCCATCGCCACCTCGCCACACATGGAGATATATATATGTATGTATGGTAATGTTAAAGAAGTATTTCTCAACATTGTCTAAAATTTAACTCTACGATTTCGCTCACCAGAGGAGGACAGCTTGCAAGGACTCTTCCCATTGTGTGGAAAGATTACATTTTGTGCATTTCTCTCCTGCCATAAAACAGGGAATGTTTTCTTTTTCTTCCTCTCTCGCACGTACGAATATGCGAGGGTTGATGTAGTTATTATGAGGGTTTGATGTAGTTATTATGTGGGTTTGATGTAGTTATTATGAGGGTTTGATGTAGTTATTATGACGGACGATGTAGTTATTATGGCGGTTGATTTAGTTATCATGAGGGCTTTAGCTATTATGAGGGATGCTGTAGTTATTATGAAGGTTGATATAGTTATTATGAGGGTTGATGTAGTTATTATGAGGGATGCTGTAGTTATTATGAAGGTTGATATAGTTATTATGAGGGTTGATGTAGTTATTATGAGGGATGCTGTAGTTATTATGAAGGTTGATATAGTTATTATGAGGGTTGATGTAGTTATTATGAGGGTTGATGTAGTTATTATGAGGGTTGATGTAGTTATTATGAGGGTTGACGTAGTTATTATGAGGGTTAATGTTATTATCAGGGTAGATGTCTCCATGAAGATAAACGTAAATGTCCCTCATTTCTCTATTCGTTGAATTATCATTATTTTCAACTTTATTTTTTCTATATATCCTTCATGTATTCACTAAACTCGTTTTCTGTACTGTCCTGCTGGGGGGAGGACCAGAAGTTAGTTTCCATCATCCCTTGTCGAGAAATGGGCGAAATCCCCATTGACCAGGTGTGGGCTGAGCTTCTGGCCTGGCGACAAGTGATGGTTCACTTGGCTCCTTCCCTCATACCCAGTTGTCATCCACCTTCACGAGAGGCGTTCCTGACACACACACCAGCTCCCGAGTTGGCCCCTGGCATACACACCCCCACACAATCACACACACACACACACACACACACACACACACACACACACACACACGCATCCCTACGCCCACCCACCCACACACACTCACACACATCCCTACACCCACACACACTCAGACACACATCCCTACACCCTCCCACACTCACACACACTGACCCATACACCAACACACACTTGCACAGAACCCTACACCCACCCACCCACCCACACCCACTCATCGACTACACCCATTTCCCTCACCATGTGATTCGTGAATGAAGAAGGCAAGCATCTCTTCTTTAACCCGGGGCGTCCATTCTTGAAGCGGGTGGTGGTTTAGACCCACACGAGCCTAAGGGAAATTTCCTGTACGATTCCTTGAATGAACTTCCCCCCTCCTCCTCCTCCTCCTCCTCCTCCTCCTCCTCCTCCTCAAGGCCGGCGCATTCCTCCCTGGTCGGGGCTGGTAATCTCCAAAGTGCTCACTGCACATAATTTTTTCCCTACGTCTGCGCTGGTGTCTATTGTGTTCATACGTGGCTTATCATCCCTTTTTTTCTTTTAGGTAAATGTGGTATTTAGTCTGTTCTCCGTAACTCATTTTATATATATATATATATATATATATATATATATATATATATATATATATATATATATATATATATATATGTATATACATGTGTATGTGGATGGGTTGGGCCATTCTTTCGTTTGTTTCCTTTCGCTACCTCGCTAACGCAAAGTATAATAGAAATGAATATAATAGATACAATATATATATATATATATATATATATATATATATATATATATATATATATTGACAAGAAACAAATTCATATATGTATGATCTTATATGCAGACTAAGGTCTGCTGTGATATTTATTAATCATCAATGAAATACGCAGATGATAATTGAAATTCAAATGAGATTTGCAGGTGTATTGAGAATTCCGCAGTCTGTGAATATGACAAGTGACTATCGCATCCTCTTAATGAATTACAATGAATGTAACATGCGAGCCATCTAGCCAGGTCCTGACCTGGCTGACACTTCTTCCTGCATATCCCCAAAATTACATTATGGTTATATTATGATTATATTATGATTATATTATAGTTATATTAACGTATATATATATATATATATATATATATATATATATATATATATATATATATGCAAAGAAATGGATATATGTACGTTAATATACCTATGATGTAATCATAATCAATTACAATGTAACTATAATGTAATTACGTTCAAAAGAATGAATTAACACGTGTCTATTTTTCCTTATCCTCTGAGCAATGGCCAGTCATTCAGCACCCCACAGGGCCTCCGGTGACCAGATCTCGCCCCCGCCTCTCTCTCTCTCTCTCTCTCTCTCTCTCTCTCTCTCTCTCTCTCTCTCTCTCTCTCTCTCTCCCTCACCAGCTCAGGGGGAAGGAGAGGAGGACAACAACGAGCCACCAAACTTTCCTTTTAGGTATTTAGCATTTCTTGCCACAGGTCCTTTAACTTCCGGGTGGAGGGCAAGGAGGAGGAGGAGGAGGAGAGGAGGAAGATTAGTAGAGGTGGATGGCGGACGCCCCAACAACCAGGATGTGTAATTCCAGAAGAGGAGGAGTACTCGTCCTCGAGGCAGAAGACATCCGGGTCCCTTTTTTTTTATTCTTTTTTATCCCCCGAAGTACAGCGAGGTTCCTCCTCATCCCCTGGTCATCTCTTTAAAGAGACGTTTTGTGAAGGTTGTCCAGATGTCCTTCACCTTGGAATACAGGCCCTCAAGAAAGCTGAGTGAGATACAGAGGCGATTTAACCCCGACACATGTCCGGGTGGATGTAATGCCCTTCGTAAGAGGCCAATATATAAGATGCAGAAAATATATAGAAAACAGAAAAACCGTTGGAAGGGTAGGACAACCCATCAAGGCAATACCAAGGAGTTTGAAGGTTACACGCGACCAGAATGTAGCAAGAGACATGCAGAGACAGACATCACAGCTGACGTCACTGAAGACAAAAGACACATTTCACTTGAGACAAAGACACACGGATCACCTTGGTTCTCCCTGGGCAGACTGAGGCGATTTCTGTTTCACAGGAGTTCAGTGGTGAGAATTCCTTGACACAGATGACTTGGCGAGTACCAAGAAATACAGACGACCTTATCAGCACCAACAAATACAGACGACCTTCTCAATACCAACAAATACAGATGACCTTATCAGCACCAACAAATACAGACGACCTTATCAATACCAACAAATACAGACGACCTTCTCAATACCAACAAATACAGACGACCTTATCAGTACTAACAAATACAGACGACCTTATCAATACCAACAAATACAGACGACCTTATCAGTACTAACAAATACAGACGACCTTATCAATACCAACAAATACAGACGACCTTATCAGTACTAACAAATACAGACGACCTTATCAGTGCCAACAAATAGAGACGACCACTTCAGAACCAACAAACACAGACGACCTCGTGGGTTCCAACAAACGCCTCCGACCTCGTCTGCGCCAACAGACAAACACAGACGACCCCGTCGGCCTCAACAAACAAACACAGACGACCCCGTCCGCCCCAACAAACAAACAACTTCCGACCTCGTCTGCGCCAACAGACAAACACAAACGACCCCGTCGGCCTCAACAAACAAACACAGACGACCCCGTCGGGACCACCAAACAAAGACCGCACCTCCTCGGCAAACAGCAAAAGCGAATGATTTATTGTTTGCGATAAACAAAAGAGAAACACGACAGCTTGACTCAAAACAATGGACGGGAAGAGACGCCTTTGTCAATGACACGAGACGAGGAGACAAGGGACCCACATCTGCAGCGCTAACTTGTAAAGTCAAGCACAGGCAGTGCACGCACGCACGCACGTCTTGCAAGAGTGCCACTTCTCCTCCGTAGCATCGTAGTGGATAGATTAAGACAGATTAATAGAACATAATCCTGTGGGAAGGATCAGGTGGTGTGGGAGGGGTGAGGAGAGACCACCTGGCTGGGGCAGGTGGTCCCTCCTCTCCCTCGTATGACAAAGTCAGAACAAGATTTAAGGCAATTATGTTTCCCCCTCCCTCGCTCCCTCCCTCCCTCGCTCACCCACCCCTCCCTCTTTTTTGGGGGGAGGAGGCTAGTGTGAGAGAGAGAGAGAGAGAGAGAGAGAGAGAGACCGTGGGACGTCAGACAACCGCTCAGGAGGGAGGGAGGGACGTACACGACTAGCAGTCATTTGAACGAGGGGTGATTCAGGTCATCTGGACCAGGAGAGCGAGTCATTTGCCGAGGTCGGAGGCGGAGGAAGGAGGAGGAGGAGGAGGAGGAGGAGGAGGGAGGAGGAGGAAGAGGAGAGAGGAAGAGAGGGTTCTGGGATATACCATCCCAGAAGCCATGGGATTCCGTCCAAGACCAGGTCTGTAGCCTGGGGTAAGAGAGGAGTAGGATGAACACAACATCTTCTGAGAATCCTGGCTATAGATCTATATCAGTTAGAGCATCAGAGGTCATGATTTAGAGCATTATAGAAGTCAGGAGTTAGAGCAACAGAGGTCGTGAGATAGAGCATCATAGGTCACGAGTTAGAGCATCATAGGTCACGAGTTAGAGCATCATAGGTCACGAGTTAGAGCAACAGAGGTCATGAGTTTTTACGGGAGGGTCAATTGCCTCTATGGAGTATTTTCACTCAGCTTGTGAAATACTTGTGGTTGACCTGACATTAAAGAGACTGATACAGTGAAAAGCTGTGTGTACAGTGAAACGTTGATAATAAGGACGGTCACTATATCCAAGAAGTGTAACGAGCAGCTATAACGTATAGTAATACATGTCATCTGATATAACGTATATGATGGGTATATGATGAGTGATGGCAACCAGTCGTAGAATCAGATGAATCATAATGATCATGATGAAGTGATGAATGATGAAATTCACCAGCTGCAAGATAAGCACACTGATGGGTTAGGATGATGAGATGAAGCGATGGTCCGCGACGAAAGCGATGGTGAGTAAAGAAGCGTGCGAAGCGGATGAGTAACGATGAGGAACAAGGATATGATGATGAGTAATGGGTTGCTGTTACGGGCTTAATGATGAGGAAGAGCGAATTATCGGCGAATAGCGAAGAGGTATGGCCCACTTCGGGCTAATGAGGTTCTTGGAAGTCATCCACACACACTCATCCACACCTGGCACTCATCCACACCATCGTCCACACCTGGCACTCATCCACAACATCTTCCACGCCTGGCACTCATCCACACCATCGTCCGCGCCTGGCACTCATCCACACCATCGTCCACGCTTGGCACTCATCCACACCATCGTCCACACCTGGCACTCATCCACACCATCGTCCACACCTGGCACTCATCCACACCATCGTCCGCGCCTGGCACTCATCCACACCATCGTCCACGCCTGGCACTCATCCACACCATCATCCGCGCCTGGCACTCATCCACACCATCATCCACACATAGCACTCATCCACACCATCATCCACACCTGGCACTCGTCCACACCATCATCCACGCCTGACACTCATCCACACCATCATCCACACCGGGCACTCATCCACACGTGGCGCTCATCCACACCGTCATCCACACCTAGCACTCTTCCTCAACTTCATCACACCTAGCACTCTTCCTCAACTTCATCACAACTAGCACTCTTCCTCAACTTCATCCACACCCGGCAACCAGCCACAATCTCATCCACATCTGACAGCCAGGAGCACCATCATCCACATCTGGTGTATATATATATATATATATATATATATATATATATATATATATATATATGTATGTATATATATATGGCGTGTCGATAGACAGACAGATGTATACATACACCATGGGTTGGATTCGAACCCTGGTTGGGAAGTCCGTCCATCTCGGCCACACGGAGGTTAGAGAAATATTGCTCCGATTGGCCGAGGCGGTCGGACAACCTTACCCAGGGTTCGAATCCTCTGGCCCTCTTGTGTCCATTTTGGTCAGTTTTCTATGTTCATCTGTCGTCTGTCCACCATATATCGTATATCCCTTCGTTTGTATACCAGTATACCCCCGCATCCCACAAATCCAGCGGAGGAGTATATCTCAGTCGTCCTTACGCTCCCTCGGGTCGGACACTCAGGGATAGAAGTGTTCCTCGTCTTGGGCCTCCGTCCACGCCATTACCTATAGCACCAGAACGAGTCTTCTGGAAGGAGAGGTCACTCCTGAAGGGAGAAGTAGGGAGGAGATCCTCCTTCTTCCTCCCTCTGTACGCTCTCGTCTCCCTTAAGGGGGAGGAGGGAAAGGAGTGAGGGAGACATGTATATACACATATACCTGTCTGCTGTGGTAGGAAAAAGCTCCTCGGATGATGGCCCTCATATGATCTCTGTTAGACCATTGAGATCTGACCCTATAGAAACGATGCTCAAGGTTTTTTTTTTTTTTTAAGGCATTCGGTTCGACTGCAGACTGACGGAGTGGGATTGCAAGTACCTGACAGCCTCATGAGATGGATCCGTGGTGTAGGATGTGACCAACGGTCTGGTTAAAACGCTGACATGTGTGAGGTACGAGTAACTGGCCGATCCAGGAGTGGAGGTCACTGGAGCTGACTGTCGTGAGGGAAGGTTAAAAGCTTAACGTTGAGGGGAAGTGGCAGACTGGCGTGGATGATGACAGACTGTCGCAGACTGGTATGATAGGTGACTGATGGAATGCTGTTCAGTGTCAGACTGGCATGTGTGTCCGTGTGTGTGTGTGTGTGTGTGTGTCTGAGCTAACCAGCAGACTGGTAGGAGATGTGAGTGATGGGAGGCCGTGAGAAGAGAGAGAGAGAGAGAGAGAGAGAGAGAGAGAGAGAGAGAGAGAGAGAGAGAGAGGCAACGCCTTCTTGCTCTCTTCAGGAGCGGGACTTAGCACTCACGGGGAGAGGAAAACTTCCATTCATGCGTCGGTATAGATGATGGCGAGACTCTCCAGCCATCCTGTGGTCACACGCCGTCACTCCAACACCTTCCCCGTCCATTCGATCATCTGCCTCTCCGTAGTCTCATTAAGGGGTCATATCCACGCACGTCATCCCCGTTGCTCAGGTAAAGATGGCGTCCACCGTAGCGGAGGGTGTCCAGAGCTGCCAGCCCCAGCCAGCCCCCCAGCAGACGACCTCCTCCTCCTCCTCCTCCTTACAGCTGTGGCACGGGTCTTCCTGCCTTCGACGCCTCTACGCTGCTGATCCAGTCTTCGGCAGACGTACTTGAAATACCGTCGAAGCTTCAGGTTTCAGGGTTTCATACGATCGCCTGATTCAGTTTCGTGATGAAATTTATTATTTTCCTTCTCTTTTTTTCTTTTTCAGTCATGTGCGTGACGTGGGTTGGTGGTGGTGGTGGGTGTTGGTGGTGGGTTGTGGTGGGTGGTGGTCCCTAGGCCTACCCTCGCCCTCTGGCTTGGTGATATTGCAGTTGCGACAGAAAACGAGAAACAACAATTTAGAGAATTTCATTTGTGTCCCGGCTGGATGCACACAGCCAACCTCCCAGCCCTCTCGCTCCAGCTGCTGAGGTGGCTGCTTCGGCGGCATCCTCCTCCTCCCACCCCACCAGAAGTCTGAAGCCCTTACAGTAGTCATAAGGTCCTGAGGGACGGCCCTGGGTAGGAAGGGGCTTGTCGAAGCTGCTAAGACAACCTCCCAGGCACTGAAGAGAGTTCCTTATCGCGTACAGTGTACGTGTTTTTTTTTCCCTCCCAAACTGCTGAGGGCTGCAACAGCGGTCTAAGGCCCTCCGTCATAAGGGCTCAGAGGGGCGGCTCTCTCCTGATGGGGGGGGAGGCAAAAGGAAGCCTCGTCGGAGCTGCTGGATCCCTCCTTCTTCCCCCTCACTCTGGCTGTGGAAAAGGCAGCCTTGTGCAGTACGTCTCCGTGTATGTGTGTGTGTGTGTTGATGAAGGTAAAGGCGACCAGAGGACATTCATGAGGGAGGGTGTTGGTGCTATGCCAGCTTCCCCCCCCCCCCCCCCCCCGAAGGCCGAAGTGCCACAGGTCTCACCAGCATTAAACGCGTCATTGGCAGAGCGCCACAACTCACTGGTTATTGATCTGAAGGTGGGCGCGGGAGGCAGCAAAGTCCACAGTCACCGACCGACATCCTGTTTTCATCTCCTGCCCCCCCGAGGTTATATCAGGTCCGAGGCTGCAGGAGATGCTTTAGCGCCCGCGCCCCCCCCTCTGATGGACGAATCTCAGGGATGCTCTTCCCGAGTCCAGGAGGACTCCGACTGGCGCAAGGTCGACGTGATGACCAATGCCACGGAGGAGGAGGATGACCCTGACACACCCTCACCCCTCTCTGCATGGGAGGAGGAGGGAAGGCAAGTCCTCGTCTCAACGTTGGCTCAATTACATCTTCCCCATCTCTTGTGTGTGTGTTGGTGAGCATCGTGGTGATTGTTGGAGTTCTTGTCCCTGCTGGTGGTGGATGGAGGTGAACTACTGGTGGTAGTTGTGATGACAGTGGTTGTAAGGTTGTTGAAGTGTTGGTAATGATGGCGAGAGCATTGCTGATGGTGTTCGCAGTGGCGTGGTGTTGTCGGTGACTGGAAGTCGTGTTCGGGGTGAGTCTGATGTGGTGGGATTCCGATCATTGTGGTGGTGGTCTGTGACTGTGGTGATGGTGGTGATTATGATGGTGATGTTCACTTGGTGAACAAAACGACGTCATTGGAAGTGATGGTGATTGCTAGAGAGGCGAAGGTGATGGTGAGCACAAGGTGTGTGATGATGAAGATGATGGTGATAGAAGTGGTATTTATTGGAAGGGGGGGGAGAGGGAGATTGTGGTTATGATAATGGTTGTTGTGGTGATTACGCTGGTTGGATGTGGCGATGACGATCGTTGGGAACAATAATGGCAGTAGTGATGGTAGTGGATGGTTGAAGTGATGGTTAAGAGGGGGAGGGGGGAAGGGAAGGGTCGATCATGGTATTGGATAGTTGAAGTGATGATGAAGGGAGGGGGGAGGGAGGGTCGATCATAGTAATGGATAGTTGAATTGGTGATGGAAAAAAAGGGGTGGGGGGGGGTAATCAATATGATGGCGAGATGCAAAGAGATCTAAACAGCAGTGAAAGATAATTTATAATTACCTTTAATTACGTAATGGTCTTAGGTAGTTACCAGTGAGTAGAAGTAAAAAGAATTATACATATGTCAATTTATCGACCCAGTAGACAATGTGTCTGTCATTAACACATTCGTTATGCTGTGTGTACAGATTATTACGTTCCAGCAACAGAAAACGAGGAATGAAAGATTAGTGTATATATATATATATATATATATATATATATATATATATATATATATATATATATATATATATAAACAAACAGTTGCTCAAATCTTTTTTTTTTTTTGGTATGTTGCCGGTGCTTCCATTTATCTCTCATTTTCCATCGCAATTAATCTTTCTCTTTTTTTCTTTTTGTATTTGTTTTGCAATGATTTCTCCCTCGTCCAGTTTTGGGCTATTGTGTTTGGTCTTTTAGCTGGATGGCTGGCATGCTCACAGACGAAATGACGTCCATCTGTTTTGCATGTTGAAGGCAATAACTCAAAAAATATCTGTACAAGGACAACAGTACCAAGGTACAATACAGATGCAAGGATGAATTACATGGGTTGGGGGGAGAACATGAGGGGGACAGATAACAGGAGACCTGATGGTCTTCGACGAGGTCGTCTGCTGGAGGACAGTACATGAGAAGGACAGATAACAGGAGACCTGATGGTCTCGTCATTGGTTCTTCGAAGAGGTCGTCTGCTGTAGGATAGTACATGGGAAGTACAGATAACAGGAGACCTGATGGTCTTCGACGAGGTCGTCTGCTGGAGGACAGTACATGAGAAGGACAGATAACAGGAGACCTGATGGTCTCGTCATTGGTTCTTCGACGAGGTCGTCTGCTGTAGGATAGTACATGGGAAGTACAGATAACAGGAGACCTGATGGTTCTTCGACGAGGTCGTCTGCTGTAGGACTGTACATGGGAAGGACAGATAACAGGAGACCTGATGGTCTTCGACGAGGTCGTCTGCTGGAGGATAGTACATGGGAAGTACAGATAACAGGAGACCTTATGGTCTTCGACGTGGTCGTCTGCTGGAGGATAGTACATGGGAAGGACAGATAACAGGAGACCTGATGGTCTTCGACGAGGTCGTCTGCTGGACGACAGTACATGGGAAGGACAGATAGCAGGAGACCTGATGGTCTATGACGAGGTCGTCTGATCTCATAGTGAAGCAGAGGTCACCCTTTTACCCTGAGAGATCCCATCCTTCTCTGGCAGGAGCAGGTCACACACACACACACACACACACACACACACACACACACACACACACATATGGGGGTAGGTAGGATCTGTGGAGCCCCTGGAGGCATAATAGATTGTCCTGCTCAGCATTCTTCCCCTTACAGAACGCCGGCGGTGGCGGGCAGACACTCCCCCTCCACCACCGCATCTTCCCCTCATTACCATCCCCCATCCTCGTCCCTCTCGCCCAGCGCTGTGAGGAACCCCCTGACAAGAAGACTGATGAGTCGACGCTGCGTTTCAGGCGGAACAGTTTCATCTTCTTTTAAGGAGATGATGACGAGTTGGGATGCCAGTTGTGGTGGGTGGGGGAGGGAGAGAGAGAGAGAGGTTGGGGGAGATGGGGGAAGGAGAGGAGGAGGAGGAGGAGGAGGAAGAGGAAGAGGAGGTGGGGGATGAAAGGAAGACTTAATGACCCGAGATATTAAACATCTCGAGATTAATTACTTATACTGCGGCAAAGGGAAGGGATAAAAAAATATATGTCTCTCCACCAGTTTTTATTTTCCTGCGTGTAACGATCTCTCTCTGGTCTTGGTTTATGGTTCCATCATGGTCTTCTTCTGTCGTAGGGGCCATCATGGTCTTCTTCTGTCGTAGGGTCCATCATGGTCTTCTTCTGTCGTAGGGTCCATCATGGTATTCTGTCGTAGGGTCCATCATGGTCTTCTTCTGTCGTAGGGTCCATCATGGTCTTCTTCTGTCGTAGGGTCCATCATGGTCTTCTTCTGTCGTAGGGTCCATCATGGTATTCTGTCGTAGGGTCCATCATGGTCTTCTTCTGTCGTAGGGTCCATCATGGTCTTCTTCTGTCGTAGTGTCCATCATGGTCTACTGTCGTAGGGTCCATCATGGTCTTCTTCTGTCGTAGGGTCCATCATGGTCTTCTGTCGTAGGGTCCATCATGGTCTTCTTCTGTCGTAGGGTCCATCATGGTCTTCTGTCGTAGGGTCCATCATGGTCTTCTTCTGTCGTAGGGTCCATCATGGTCTTCTGTCGTAGGGTCCATCATGGTCTTCTTCTGTCGTAGGGTCCATCATGGTCTTCTGTCGTAGGGTTACGGTTAGGTTAGGTTAGGTTATTAGGGTGATTTGAGGCTTGAGGCCTAATGATCGCCAGGGGTCATTAAGCCTCTTTCGGGGTCTAGCTCCAATCGCCAATCAAGAGGCCTCAGCCACCTTCAGTTTGATCAGACGACTTCTGTGGCCAGACACACACACACACACACACACACACACACACACACACACACACACAATGCATATGCGACCCAATCGTTTGATAATGGAGAACGTTCGTGTGTTACGTCTTCTTTTCGTTTTCGTATCTTCTTTCGTGTGACGAACGCAGACCTCTGGGGGCTTCCGGGAAATCCTGGGCGTCAATTGTACGTCGCTGAAGATCCCAAAGTGTTGACAGACATATGTTAATTGCACACACACACACACACACACACACACACACACACACACACACACCCTCGTGCGGGGGAAATGCCGCTATGACTACATCTCCTTCGCCTCGTCGCTCAGTACGTCATTCAAACATTTTTCTTTTTAATCTCTTTACCATTTTTCAACATATCTATTGATGTTTTTACATTTTGGGGAGGCGGGGGGGGCATTTTTTGACGCATTTACCATTCTTCTGCATCTTTACTGAAGCCTCCACATCTTCACTGAAACCTCTACATCTTCACTGAAGCCTCTACATCTTCACTGAAGCCTCTACATTTTTATTGAAGTTTCTGCATCTTTATTGAAGCCTTTACATCTTTACTGAAGCCTCTGCATCTTTATTGAAGCCTCTTCACCTTTACTGACGCCTCTACATCTTTATTGAAGCCTCTCCATCTTTATTTAAGCTTCTGCATCCTTATTGTAGCCTCTGCATCTTTATTGAAGCCTTTACATCTCTACTGAAGCCTCAGCATCTTTACTGAAGCCTCTGCATCTTTACTGAAGCCTCTGCATCTTTATTGAAGCCTTTACATCTTTACTGAAGCCTCTACATCCTGACTGACGCCCCTGCCTCTTTACTGACGTCTCTGCACCTTAATTGGCTTGAGTACATGACTCGAATAATCCACTCGTATTCTCAGACAGTTTTACTTCCCTTGTGACGCATTTCGTTTATATATCCCTCCCTCCACTCTGGGCCTCAGGGGGGGAACTGGCCCCCCCCTTTCCCCCCTCCTCCCCCCCACCTAACCTGCTGGCCACCCTTGCCGGGACACTGCGTGACCTTGCGTGACCTTAGCTAAGGGGGTCAAGCAGTGGGGTAGGATGGGATAGTAAAATGGAAGAGAACAGAGTAGAAACTCGAGGACAACCGGGTGTGTATATACATAACGTATACAGTAATGTGTCACTTGTATACAGTAGTGTATAACTTGTATACAGTAATGTATTAACCCTGGCTAAAGTGCGGTGAACGTTTTATTTTCTTTCTCTCTTGCCTGCCCCAGCAGTGTCCTGTGAGTAAAACGTCCTCGTGAACCAGAAACGTACATATGATTCCGAGGTAACCTGGCTCTGTGTGGCTGGAGGCCAGACACAGAGACCACCACCCTCCCTCCTCCACCGCCCTCCCTCCCCACGCTCCATCCCTAACCTAACCTCCCCCCAACCTCCTTGTGCTC